>NW_027503020.1:0-31187 GCF_021521415.1 Bidens hawaiensis | reverse complement strand
TGTCAATATACCCTAGTTATTTCAATTAAACGCTATATAATTGATTACGTTTTGTTGCCTGCCGTGATTTCTTGTTTGTTTTTGGTTAATTTCCTAAGAATTCGTTCGTAGATCTGAGACTCACATCAGGTTTATTTTTTTCAAATTTGAGGGTCAATTTAATTACAAGTTTGCCACTGCTCTTTTTTTATAATTTCCTTCACTGCGCACATTTTGTACCAAATTTTAGGTTGTATGTTATCTCATCCCTATATATATATTGGTTTTCGTTGTAACTGTACTCGTATGATTTGTAACCACATCCTGTCGGGTTTTGTTTTTGGTGCTAATTACTCGTTTATATTACGCTGCGCATTTATTAATTAAAAAGATTAATTATTATTTGTCACGTTTATTAAACCGGTTTTAATAAATAAAATTTTGAATGATCACAACTAAAACTCAACAGTTATCAAACACGGCCTATATGTTTTATCAGGCTTAGTGACCCTATAAGCCTAAAATGTACCCAATTTTAAAGTTTGCTTTTGGTCTCTGAAAGGTTGAACCGCTTAATATAAAGGTTTATTTCTAGTATTGTATTAATGAACTTATACATAAATACATACATATATATAGGGGAGATTTCAAATAAAAACCCCTTTGAGTTTTAAGAACTCGAAAAAACTCAGTGTAACGATTTTTTTTTCGAATTTTTTTTTACACATGTGTAATATATGTAAGTTACATACACGTAAAAAAATTACAGAATTTTTTACGCACCGAGTCGACTTTTTACACATGTGTAATGGACGTAAAAGTTAGTGTAACCACTTACATCTTTATTCTCTTTCCTACTTTAACTTTTTTGTCAGATTTAATCTCAACCACATATTCCAATCCATTTAATTAAATGTGTGGCCAAGAATTGAGTTCTTAAGTTCTTACAACTCAACATGGTTCTCAAAATAACCCTCCCCTATATATATACATATATGTAGGGAGAGGATCAAGAGAAAACTCACCTTTAGAGAGAAAACTAAAAAACTCCTAAAAACTCTTTAAGAATTATTTTTAATTAAAATAAAAAAAAAAATTCAAAATTCTGTTTTAGCCATTATTCTTATATTTTCTTATATTTCACTCAAAAAATATAAAAAAAACAAAAAAAAAACACTGTAATGTACATACGTATTACTATGCGATACCGTTGTATTACACATGTATATTACTATGTATTTTTGAGTTTAATAGTGTTTTATTGCATATATTCAATATTTGTGTATTGTATATGTGTAGTAGTGTTGTATTATATGAAAAAAAATAATAATAAAATTAAAGTCGATGTGGTGTACATGTGCGTTAATGTTGTATTACACATACGTACTAATGTGTATTCGATGTGTGTATTAGTCTTATATTGCATATATACAATAGTGTGTATCAAATATGTGCAATAGTGTTGTATTCTATGCATTACAAACACTTTTGCATATATGCAATGCACACTATTACACATGCGTACTATACCGACGAGGTTACCGACAATTTTTTTTTTTTGAACCAATAACAACATATAAGAATAATGGAAAAAAAAGAAACTTAAAAAAAATTAAGTTAAAAATAGTTTTTAAGAGTTTTTAAGTTTTCTCTTTAAGAGGAGTTTTCACTAGAATCCACCCCTATATATATATATATATAAGTAAAATACTCGCGCTATGTTGCGGGGACGACAATTTGCAACACGATATCATTATTCTCAGTTTATCAAACTCTTATGATATATTTTACAAAAGTTTAATACGATCAATTACTACAAAACAATAAACTAAAATATGAATACCTAAATATGTCACAAACATGAATATTTAAAATTAAAAATCCAGTTACGAACGATTTGTAGAGATCCATTTTTGTAATATTGTAAGGCCCCGTTCCCGGAACCCTACTTTGGCGTTGGATTTACTCATAAGCATAGTTCTAAAATCAGAGTTAATTAAAACTTTTCACGAAATACTTAAAACTTCATGCATTACATCACAAAACATCAAATCTTATCTTGCAAGAGTTAACTTGTCTTAATACATATCATATTAATTCATAACATTTCTAGCTCGAGATGCCAGTCTTCCAGTCCCTGCCACATGTCATCCTCAAGCCAGCTCCTTCAATCTATTTACCTGTGTGCATACTAAAAGTCAGCTACGCTGAGTGAGTTCTAGATAAGCAGGTAACATACATTTCATTCACATTCTTACACAGGTGTGTGTGTGTGTGTGTGTGTGTGTGTGTGTGTATCCAAAGACATATATTACATTCGTTCTTACATTCATACTTCCATACCTTCATGCTTCTACTTACCTTCATTATTTTTACACATACATAACCGTTCTGCGTTTTAAAGAGCCTTTCGTCTATAACATTCTCAGATATTATTAGGGTCTGTAACCCTTTATTCTTCTCAGATATTTTTAAGGCCTGCAACCCTTTATTCTTCGCAGATATTATTAGGGTCTGCAACCCTTTACTCTTCGCATATATTATTAGGGTATGCAACCCTGTACTCTTCGCATACGTTAATAGGGTATGCAACCATGTACTCTTCGCATATATTATTAGGGTATGCAACCCTTTAACCATTCAACCATACACATCATACATATCATACATATATAAGTTACATCTATTCTCGTATACCTCTTCATACATACATTCAACTTTTTCTATACCGATTAAGTATTATTTATAAACATTCATATGGCATACACTTACCACTTAAGGTAAGTGTATTAACTAATCACCTTGGAGTATGCACACAGCCCAAAAACATAACATACAAATGGGGCTAGAAACTCACCCGGGTCTTGTTTCTCTCTGAGTTAAGTGTAATGCCATTCCTTAGCTGTGCACGGCTAACTGTGTAACAAGGCACGAGTATCAATTATCTATCTTAACTACTTCTTACATCTAGGTGAATGAAACCCTCAACTAACGGGGGTCCGGGGGAAGTGCCCCTGGTAGCGGGGTCTAGGGGCGACAGCCCCTAGCAGGGTCCAAGGGGTAGAACCCCTGGCTGGGGTTGAGCTACCAGGTCAACTCGGAAAAATTTTATTTTCGCTAATAGGCCCTTTATCAAAAACGCATCAGAAAATGAATCGGGTCACGCTTTGCAACAACTTAAAACATTTCGCATGAGAGAAATTCGCATGGAATTTCGCTTCGCATGGCCATTTCGCTTCGCATGGCGTGCGATGCGAAATTCTTGGATTTCGTATGGCATGCGACGCGAAGCCCTTTTTCATGCAAATAAGACCCTATTACCTTATTTCGTCGTTTTAGAGATATCTTACCCCGACACCCTTCCTTAGAACCCGTCTGAACCCTTTTTATGGGTTTCGGGTTGTACCAACTTTGTATACCCGTGTTTCTCATAGTCCAAACGTCACCTTTTTATCTTATATCTTTCCCATTGGGCTACTGGTTACCAAGTTTATATTTTTCCAACTTCCTACCCCCCCCCCCCCCCCGATCTACTAGTATAACAGGTTGCATGTCGAATCCGACCTCAAAACTTAACCTTTTTAAACCAACTCACCTTTTGTTCTCGGGTTCGGTTCAGATCTGAAACAACTCGAGGGTCTGGACGTGATTCTTGGTGTTTGATGACGTTCACACACGAGGATCTTCCTTCTTTTAGTCCGGGATTGGATTCGGGTGTTAGAGAGAAAGTGTGTGTGTTCTAGTGTGTTTGTGGTGGGAAGAAATGATGAAAGGATGGGGGGATGGCCTTATATAGGAGGCAATGGACCCCACCACCCACTTCTCATATCAAACCCAATCCTTATCCAAATATGAACACACACAATTGGTAATTATCAACAACAATAACGCTCTCAAATCCAACATCAAATTCCACTTATTCATTCTCGTATAGATCCTTATCAAGTCATCATCACTAAAAAATACAATTACGCACACCCAATTACCACTCTATCACTATCATGATGCATATGTATAGAAATAAAAACACATACAAACTTTTTAAAGAGCTAGTCAATCGTCATAAAAAATTAAAAATCTGATTTACATTGGTTAACAATGACCAATTATTTTTTTTGAATAGCAGTTTGAACTTGATATAGGTAGGCGTAAGAAAGACATATCAATCATTAGCCAATATACTTACTGGTTTTCACTATTCGTTTCGTAAAATTGTGGTTACTGATTGTTCCTATAAACACATATATAATAACAAGCACTTGAATTTGATCAAACAAGCATACACATAGCTACACATACGGTCATGCGCATACAAACATAAAAAATATATGCATATATGATACGAAAAAACTATTCATAATCATACATAAACATTATCAAAATCAAGATTTTGATATTATTACCAGAAGTTAATCAAACTTAGATTCTTAAGATTCTGCCAAAAATTTAATACAAGTTGTATCACTAAAAGCTATCTGGACCATACGACCCAAATTTGTCTACAAAAAATCTGTTCAAAAAAATATTACTAACTTTTTATGCTTAAAAAAGGAGCCCATTCAAGTTGGATATAGGTTAAAGTGGATTACCCAAAGATCAAATGTTAAAACTAACTTTTAGTTGCCTCCATCAGAACTACTCTTTTGAATCCAATATGTTATCATAACATTTCCTTTTCCCGTGTGATCTAAAAGTGAATAGGAAAATCCCAAGTGTTTCATTATTATAACTTACAATAAGTAGTCATATAATCAAATTATAAGTAGTCAGTGTATATGCCTCAGTTCATAAATCATCCAACTGAAATTAATTATGAAAAAAATATTTGTCAATAGAATTGAGAATACACATGTAAAATTGATGTAAAGACATAGCCAATAATAGTTCTCTAACCCTGTGACAAAATCCATCTTTCACGGTTGTCCTGTAGCCCAAAATTAACAACAGATCAGAAATAAAAACCAGCATCATAGCTTCACCGCATTCTGGACTGTACTTACCTCAATCACCAGAGAAAAGTCTGAACTCAAACATATGAACTCATCGGCCATCTGGACGTGTAGTGCCGCCTACAGCCCCAATTCTAAACTTTCGTCGCTGGATCCGATTTTTTTATCGAGAGAGAGAGATGTATCTTTTGAATTTTGAATTCCGGCAGATGATTTAGGGCGCATGATTTCTTTTTTTTTTTAACGACCAACAAAATTTTAAAATTTTTATTATAACTAGCAAGTGCTAGAACCACCAAATATAACCAACAAGACCGGAGGCATAGAAAGAAAAACAAGCTAGGCCTCACCACCAAAAGCAAAAACATGCAACACTAACAAAGAATTACAATCGAAACCTACACCAATCCTCCCAAGTTAACTCTCTTTTTTTAGATCTATGCTTGATCCAAAGATAACTTAGCTATTTAATATCTTCGTATAGGCCTTGAACATGAACCAGGGCCCCGTTGTGGACCAGATCATTCCATTTTTTCCAAAGGCACCACATTGTAATTAGGCATATCGCATGAAAAGCTTTTGCTATATCCTTTGGAACCGACATGTACCTATGAAGCTCCACAAAATCTTGAACACTAAAAGCATAAATCGGAGGTACCTTGCACCATTGGGAAATCAAACACCACACCGCTTGTTCGCATAGCTTTTTTAACAAAGCTTATGTCTTTTTTAGCTTTTTTTTTACAAAATAAGTTTAACTTTGTATTTGGTTTAGCTTTTTAAGCTTATGCTTATAAGCTTATACAAGATAATTTGAAGAAGCTTATTTGAAGATGGTTTTTCAGCTTATTTAAAGAACTTATTTGTATAATGGTGTAAGTTATTCATTACCATAAAATGGTGATGGATTAATAATTATTGAAGCAACTTATTATTATAACAAATTAAAGAATGGTGGATTTAACAACTTATTATCAACTTGTAGAATATAAGCTAATCCAAATACTTAAAAAGAGCTTATCAAATAATAAAAAATAAGTTATAAGCTACTTTAAAATATAAGCATAAGTCAAAAAATAAAAGCTAGGCCAAACACCCCCTACATTTGAGATTTGGAGGTTTAAAAACTTTGCATTAAATACTTGTATACTATGTTGAATTTTTTGTGCCTCGTCAATTTTCAACATCCAACTTTCTCTATATTATACACACACACACACACACACACACATATATATATATATGGGAGGGATATATTGAGAACCATGTTGATTTTTAAGAACTTAATTCTAGGTCACACATTTAATTAAATGGATCGGAATATGTGGTTGAAATTAAATCTGACAAAAAAGTCAAAGTATGAGAGAGAATAAATATGTAAGTGGTTACACTAACTTTTACGTTCGTTACACATGTGTAAAAAGTCGACTCGGTGCGTAAAAAATTATGTAATTATTTTACGTGTATGTAACTTACATATATTACGCATGTGTAAAAAAAATTTGAAAAAAAAAATCGTTACACTGAGTTCTTTCGAGTTCTTAAAACTCAAAGGGGTTCTTAATTAAAATCTCCCCTATATATATATATATATATATATATATATGGAGAGGATCAAGAGAAAACTCAACTTTATAGAGAAAAATTAAAAACTCTTAATGAATTATTTTTAATTAAAAATAAAAAAAAATATTTTCAAATTTATGTTTTTGTCATTACTCTTATATTTTCTTACCCTTTGCTCGAAAAAAATAAAAAAAAAAACAAAAAAAAAACCACTGTAATGCACATACGTATTACTGTGCGATACCGATGTATTACCCATGTGTATTACTATGTATTTTTAAGTTTAATAGTGTTTAATTGCATATATTCAATATTTGTGTATTGTATATGTGTAGTAGTGTTGTTTATGTTGGGTTTTATCAAGATTATCAAAGTTATAAAATCCCAATTTTATGAAAAACGCAACGAAAATTAGTTTTAAATCTTGTTAATTTCATATGTATAAAACCTATTTTACACATGCAAAACCCAAGCCTGGATCCAAATACGAAATACATAGTATCAAACACATGAATGTCACTATAAGTCCATGCATGTTAAAGCTTCCTTTCAAATCCAAGGAAGAGGAAGGAGATGATTCCGATTCCGTGGTGGACAAAGCTACCACATCTTGTTTTGAGCTCTTCCAAGAGACTGCCGTACCATTAATAACGAAAACATATCCCGATTGTGATATAGAATCATCTCGATCGGTTTGGAAACTCGCATCCGTATAACCCTTTATAACGAGTTCCTCCTCACCCGAACCGTATATTAGAAACATATCCTTAGTCCTTCTAAGGTATTTCAATATACTCTTGACCGCCATCCAATGGCTACTTCCCGGATTATGTTGGAATCTACTTGTCATGCTTAAAGCGCATGACACATCCGGTCTGGTGCATACCATTGCATATAGCCGATGCATATGGGATTCCATTCATTCTATCTTGCTCTTCCTTTGAGCTTGGACATTGAGACGCACTCAATATCGTTCCTCTTTGAATAGGTACCAAACCTTTCTTAGAGTTCTCCATCTTGAACCTTTTCAAGATTTTGTCAATGTATGCACTTTGGTTTAAACCTATCAACCGCCTTGATCTATCTCTATAGATCTTTATTCCCAAAATATAGGCGGCTTCACCAAGATCCTTGATTGAAAAACAACTTCCAAGCCATGCTTTTACACCTTCCATGGTTAGAATGTCATTTCCAAATAGTAGTATGTCATCAACATACAATACTAAGAAGGTAATGATGCTCCCACTAGCTTTCTTATACACACAAGCTTCATCACCATTTTTGATGAACCCAAATTTCTTAACTTCTTCATAAAAACGGTGATTCCAACTTCTAGATGCTTGTTTCAATCCTTAGATTGATTTCTTTAACTTGCATACTTTGTTAGGATGTTGTGGATCAACAAAACCTTCGGGTTGAACCACATAGACATCTTCCTGAAGATGCCCATTTAGGAAAGCGGTTTTGACATCCATTTTCTATATCTCATAGTCATAATGTGCGGCTATGGCAAATAATATCCTAATAGACTTTAGCATTGCTACGGGAGAAAAAGTTTCATCATAGTCAACCCCTTGAGTTTGAGTGAAACCTTTTGCTACAAGTCTTTCTTTATAAGTATCCAAGTTTCCATGCATATCGGTTTTCTTCTTGAAAACCCACTTACTTCCAACCGGTTTGGAATTAAGAGGTGGTACAACCAAATCCCATACTTGGTTGTCATGCATAGATTGCATCTCAACATTCATGGCTTCAAGCCATTTGTCACAATCGGATTGTAACATTGCATCACGGTATGTGGTGGGTTCATCCGAATCTACCACATAGCATCCATCCATGAAAAATCCATATCTTTCGGGTGGATGACTAATTCTACCGGACTTGCGATCGTTTTGTGTGTCTTGATCAACCATTTGATCATTCTCAACAACCTCTTGTTGATTGCTAGTTTCAACCAAACGTGTATCGGCTTGTGGTTCTCGATCCTCCTCGAGTTCCACCGTTCTACTAGTACCTTCCATAAGGAACTTAGTTTCTAAGAACTCAGTCTTTCGATCAACAAATACCTTTTGCTCGGTTGGGTTGTAGAAATAATATCCCATAGAGTCCTTGGGATATCCTACAAAGATACACTTAGTGGATCGGCTTTCAAGTTTGTTTTGGGTGTTGTTCTTGACATAAGCCTCACAACCACATACCTTTAATTATGATAACGATGGAGCCCTTCCATGCCATATCTCAAAAGGTGTCTTGTCCACTTTCTTGGTTGGGGCCATATTTAGAATACAGGCCGCAGAGAGCAAAGCGAAACCCCAAAATGATAGAGGCAATCTGCTTCTAGCCATCATAGATCGAACCATATCCAATAGAGTTCTATTCCTCCTTTCGGACACACCATTGTGTTGTGGTGTTCCGGGTGGAGTAAGTTGTGAGATGATTCCACAACTTCTAAGATGATCTCAGAAAGCATCACTTAGGTATTCACCTCCTCTATCTGAACGAAGTACTTTGATGGTTTTATCGAGTTGATTCTGTACTTCATTTTGGAAGACTTTGAACATTTCAAAGGCTTCATCTTTGTGTCTTAACAAGTACACATACCCATAACGACTATAATCGTCGATAAAAGTAATGATGTATCTTTTACAATTCCTTGTCTTTGTCTTAAAAGGACCACATACATCCGAATGTATGATACCTAATAAGTCTGTTGCCCTTTCGTTTGTTCCACTAAAGGGGCCATCGGTCATCTTTCCAAGTAAACAAGACTCACACTTATCAAATGAATCATCTTCACTTGATTCCAAAAGACCATTCATTTGAAGTGTATGTATGCGATCTTTGTTTATGTGACCAAGGAGACAATGCCAAAGATAAGTTTTACTCAAATCCATTTTGAGTCTCTTGGTGCTTGATTGGTACAACATGTTATCAAAGGATGCGTTATCATGAACTAATTCATAAATGCCATTAGACGGCATTGCTTTTAAAATAAAAGACATTATTCATGAAAACATACATTCCATTGTCCACAAACATTAAATCAAAACCACATTGTCTTAACAAAGAAACGGAGATAATATTCCTAGTCAAACTAGGAGCATATAAAATGTCTTTCAAAATAACTTCCAAATCATTTGGAAGTTTTAATGTGTAGTTTCCTCAGGCTTCAACAACAACCTTTGCTCCGTTGCCCATGAAGAGACTAAAATCTCCTTTCTTAAATCCATCATTTCCTTTGAACCCCTGCAACAAATTGCAAATATGAGTTCCACATCCGGTATCCAATACCCATGTGTTAGAGGAAATAAGATTAAGATCAACATGAATCTTGAAAGTTGTACCCGAGGTTTGCCCCGCATACCTCTTAGCTTTCAATTCTTTGAGACGGGTTGGACAATTCCTTATCCAATGCCCAATCTCCCCACATCCAAAGCATCGATCCTCCGAGCTAACCTTTAGCTTCTTGGGTTTGGGTGGTTCCACTTTAGCCTTTCCCTTGAACTTACCCATGTGTTGTCCTTTGCCTTTGGCAACCTTTGCCTTAGGTTTCGGGAGATACCTCTTCCTATTGCCTCCCTCATTGATCGTGAGAACGGGTAAAACCTTTTTGCCCATTCCCGTCTTAGCCGTCTTGAGCATTGCGTGAAGCTCACCAATGCTCTTGTCCCACCCATTCATGTTATAATTCATAACAAATGTCTCAAACCTTTTAGTTAAGCCATTTAGGATCAAATCCGTGACTAACTCGTTTGAGACACGACAATTAAGGCGCTCGAGACGATCAATGTGACTTTTCATCTTAAGTACATAAGATGAGACCGATTGGGTTTCTTCCATACGACATGCATGAAGCGCTCGAACCGTTTCGAAGCGTTCCACCCTAGCTTGTGTAAGGAACATTTCCTTAAGTTGGGTGATCATGTCGTATGCCCTATGAAGTTCAAAATCCTTTTGAATCTCGGGAATCATAGTTCCCAACATGAGGCAAGAAACTTGCACCGAATCCTCATTGTGCTTTACCCAATCGTTATGGTCTTGGATTTTGTCAACACTAGGTTCATCGGGAATAGGATCCTCTAATACGTAGTATTTCTTTTCTTCCTTGAGAACGATTCTCAAGTTTCGATACCAATCCATAAAGTTGGTATAGTTCAGACGATCCTTGTCAAGAATAGATCTTAGTGATAGGTTATTAACGGGTGGAATAATAACGTTAGGTGGATTGTTGATTGCGGCCATCTACAAACATAACAAAGCTCAATTTTAGTATTTTCGATATCATATAATTTTAATCGTTAATACCCTTTTTGTCTCCAAGACAATTAATGATTAAAATCTAGAACCCAACGTTACATTCAAAAAGTAGTTAGGTGACCTTTATCCTACTATTTAATTTAACAAGGTAGTCAACGTTTGACGATTGCAACCCTTTGCAACTTCTAGTTTTATGGGATCGGTTAAACATCTTATGTTTAGTCGGCATGTTTAATCCCATCAACACCATTGTACGCCGTGCTCCGGTGACCCTATTCACATGGTTTCCAATTTAAGTCGTCCTACTTATACACACATGTGAGTTTACACATACAAGCGGTTAGGTGACCTTTATCCCACAAATATGGTAAACCCACCTCAAACTCACAAGTTTCCTCCAATGCGGTTAGGTGACCTTTATCCCACATCGAATTCCTAAGTGATTCGAGTGTCGTATAAAAGGATGGTGTTCAACTTATTTTATAAAAGGGATTTCGTTTTCTAAATTCTAGATTGGAGAACCTTTTATGTACCTTTCATTTGCATGCATTCAAATGTATGGTACTTAGTTGAAAACCCCATTTTCAAAGTTTCTATTAATAAAACCCATTTTATTATGAAATCATTAGCCTTTAATAAAACCAATTTTTATTACCTAACGATTTCTAAGGAACCAATTTTATGCTAGTTGATTTTAAGTTGTTAGCAAACCACATTGCAATAACACAAACAAAAGTAAATCAACCATGCAGGCATAAAACATACAACCACAAGTTCATAACCATAGCCTCCTAATGTTGACTACACTTGTTGACCGAAGACAAGTGTATCAAAAAGTCTCTCCTAAGGGACCCAAAAGGACATGAGCTTGTGTCGGTGAACTCCCACTTGATCCCGCATCCAAATGCTCCAAGTGTTCACCCCCGTGTTGTGGTCTCCTTCATTTTATTTGGTCTCTCTTCCTTGCATCTTCGTTTACAAAACATATCCTAATACATTTTTCTAGTAAAAGAAATGCTCCTAATCTACTTATTATTACAAACCAATTGAAAGAATAAACAGATTACAAACCCAAATAAATATTACAACCATATCGAATGAACAAACAACCACTTTGAATGAACAAACATAACAACACAAACATTCAACCAAACACAAGGCCATGGCTAGGTTATGAACATCTATTACATATCCAAATATGCAATAACACAAGACCCAAATGGTTCCTCTTAACCCCTTGAAACTTTCGGCCAAACTTGACAAAACCGAAAGTTCCAGGTTTTGTCCAAACAACACAATCAATCATCCAAATGACTTAGTTTTTTCAAGATTACCACATGCATGTAAAGTATTTCCTTGAAAACCATGGGGTAACCAAAACCCCCAAAATTTTCGGCCATATGGTAAAACCCCACCATAAACCCGAAAATTTTTAGATCTAATGAAGCATGCATCCGTATAAGCGGCTCTTGATGCCATTGTTGGGTTTTAACAAGATTATCAAAGTCATAAAATCCCAATTTTATGAAAACGCAGCGGAAATTAGTCTTAAATCTTGTTAATTTCATATGTATAAAACCTATTTTACACATGCAAAACCCAAGCCCGGATCCAAATACGAAATACATACTATCGAACACATGCATGTCATTATAAGTCCATGTATGTTAAAGCTACCTTTCAAATCCAAGGAAGAAGAAGGAGGTGATGATGAAGAAGGCAAGAACTTGAATACGAAGCTCCGCAAGCTAGCATACCCCAAGCTTTCCCACAAACACCACTTGTAGCTAGGATTTGGTAACACTTGACAACACTTCTTGGTTCCCTTGCTCTTGGCCGTCCAAAGAAAGGAAGAGAGGAAGAGAGAGTAGAGGATTTTTCCTCTAGTCTTGTGTTGTATGAATGTTGTGTTGTGTGTTATAGTGTATTTTTGTTGAGAGAAAAGAAGGAAAGGATGAAATAGTCTTTCAAAAATAATCACCACCCAATTTCACCAATGGACTTCTATGCATGCCTTCACTAACTTGATAATAATAATAATAAAATAAGAAGGATAAGGAAGGGGGGGCTTCCTAGCTTGTTATTATTATTATTATTTTGTTTATAACTTTCAATTTATATGTTTATAAATTATGTTACAAAACTTATAGGTGACATGCTTGGTAATTAGGTTTACATATTGTTATTTAACCAACTTAAGTAACACTATATAAAGTTCTCTCAAAATATAAATCATCTATATGATTTATTCACTACACAAGTACATTGTATTTAGAAACTCCTTTCTAAATAACTCAAGTGTTAATATTTATTTGTTATGATCATATCATATATAAACAAATATTATTGGTGCTTGTCTAGCTTGTTATTGGGTATGACCCGACTTGGATCATGACATAATAGCCACATCAATAATAATATGTGTCTTGGGCATACCGAGTCCAACAGTATTATATGGAAAAAAATAATAATAAAATAAAAGTCGACGTAGTGCACATGTGCATTAATGTTGTATTAGACATACGTACTAATATGTATTCGATGTGCGTATTAGTCTTATATTGCATATATAAAATAGTGTGTATCAAATATGTGCAATAATATTGTATTCTATGCAATACAAACACTTTTGCATATATGCAATGCACACTATTACACATGTGCACTACACCGATGAGGTTACCGACAAGGTTTTGTTTTTTTGTAACCAATAATAACATATAAGAATAATGAAAAAAAAAAAGAAACTTCAAAAAAAATTTAAAAAAAAAGTTAAAAATAATTTTTTATGAGTTTTTAAGTTTTCTTTTTAAGACGAGTTTTCACTGAATCCCATATATATATCAATCAATCAATCAATCATACCCAGTAAAATCCCACCGACAGCAGAGCTATAGGTAGGGTCTGGGGAGGGTGGGATGTAGGCACACCGTACCTCTATCCAAAGGAATAAAGAGGTGGCTTCCAGAGAGACCCTCGGCTCTAAGAACATGTGTATGAAGCAAAAAAAAGAAATCAAAGTTTAACAGTTATATAAAAAACTACTACTAATTATAATAATATTAATAAAAAGGTCACAGTTTAACCGCAATATAAAAGCTAATAATAATAATAATAAAGTATGTAAGGGAAATACCATTATGGTATGTGACCTAAATAAGTTAAGTCTAAGCCCTAAGGTATTCAATTCTCTCTAAAAATCCTTAACTTTAATTCTACTTCTCCACGAATTCCTATCCTCAACCATGTCCTCAGAGAGGTTTAGGTCTATCAAATCATGCCTAATCCTCTCATCCCAAGTCAATTTCGGTCGTCCTCTACCCCTCCTCCCCTCTATAGTAATGTTTTCTACGGATCTAACAGGATTCGTCGTCTGTCTTCTCTTTACATGTCCAAACCATCTCAATCTCCACTCTCTTATCTTGTCTGCTATGTTCGCCACCCCTAATCTCTCGCGAAGCACAACGTTTCTTATTCTGTCTAGCCTTGTGTGCCCACACATCCAACGTAGCATTCTCATTTCTGCTACCTCCATCTTCCGCACTTGTGCCTTCTTGATGGCCCAACAATCTGTTCCATATAGCATTGCAGGTCTAACTGCCACCCTATAGAATTTTCCCTTCAGATTAGTCGGGAAACTCTTGTCGCATAATATACCTGTGGCTGCTTTCCATCTACACCATCCTACCTGAACTCGGTGGGTCACATCACTGTCTAATTCCCCATCGCTCTGTACAAATGATCCTAAATACTTGAACTTCGTTACCTGCGGGACCACCTGCCCTTCAATTGTGATGTGTGCGTCTTCACTGTCGTTTATCTCACCAAAATCACAGTGTAGATACTCCGTCTTAGATCGGCTAATCTTTAAACCTTTTGTCTCTAAGGTTGTTCGCCACTCCTCAAGCCTCATGTTTAGTTCTTGTTTTTTCTCAGCAAGTAACACAATATCGTCTGCGAACATCATGCACCACGGGAGAGTCCCCTGAATCGACTTTGACAACTCATCCAAGACTACTGCAAAAAGAAACGGGCTCAACGCTGACCCCTGGTGAAGACCTACCTCTACAGGAAAGAAATCAGTATCCCCCACTGGCGCACGAACACTTGTTTCACTCCTGGTATACATATCCATAATTATCTCTATGTATTTCCTGGGCACTCTTCTACCCTCCAAGCACTCCCAGAGCACCTGTCGTGGCACACTGTCGTAGGCCTTTTCTAGGTCAATAAACACCATATGTAGATCACGCTTCTTCTCCCTATACTTTTCCATTAATCTTCTTATAAGGTGTATTGCCTCTGTGGTGGAACGCCCCGGCATGAAGCCAAATTGGTTGACCGTAACCTGAGTTTCTCGTCTAAGTCTAACCTCAATCACTCTTTCCCATAGCTTCATAGTATGACTTAGTAGTTTGATTCCTCGGTAGTTACCACAACATTGGGCGTCTCCTTTGTTCTTATAGATAGGAACTACAACGCTGCTCCTCCACTGGTCTGGCATCTTACCTGATTTGAGAATACTATTGAACAGAGTAGTTAACCACATGACTCCTTCCTCCCCCAGACACTTCCACACCTCGATGGGTATGTTGTCTGGGCCAACCGCCTTAGACCTTCCCATTCTCCTAAGTGCGTCCTTCACCTCTTCTCGTGTGATCCGTCGGCAGTAGCAGTTATTCGATTGTTGTCGATGCAAGTTTGTGTTGTCATGTTCTTCTTGGTAAGCTCTCCCATTGTTAAAAAGATTGTGGAAGTAGGTTTGCCATCTTAGCTTGATGTCCTGCTCCTTGACCAGTACATGCCCATCTGTATCCTTTATGAACTTCACCGGTCCTAGATCTTGCCTTCTACGCTCCCTGGCTTTGGCAATCTTAAACATAGCATGTTCCCCCTCTTTTGTTTCTAGACTTTCATACATCCGTTTAAAGGCCGCCTTCTTTGCTTCCGCCACTGCCTTCTTTGCCTCTATCTTGGCCGTTTTGTAGTTGTCCCTCAAATCCACTCGCTCCTCCTCATTCGTGCACCTCATTAGCTCCCTAAAACATCCTTGTTTGTCCCTTATCTTGTCTTGCACTGCGTCATTCCACCACCAAGACTCCTTATGCCCACTTGACTTTCCTGTTGTGACCCCGAGAGTCTCCTTTGCTACTTGGATGATCTTTGTCTCCATAGCTTCCCATATATGAGTTGAGTCCCCATTTAGTCGAGCCCATTTAGTCGAGCCCGCGTATGCAGTATGAATCCCATATATATATATATATATATTATATAGGATCAGGATCATGTAAGAACTTTTTAGGAATTGAGAAATATGAGAACCATTTTGTACCACAAAAAACCCAAAATTAAAAAAATCATAAAACTAAAAAAAACACAAAAATAAAAAATGTAAAAAAACCAAAAAATTATTATTTATAATCCCGGTTTCTAAAAAAAATTTCTCGGTTTAGCTAAATTATACATATATGCATAATATGTACATATATGTACACATGTGTTTTTTTATACACATATGTATAATTTAAGGTAAATGATAATGTACATATGTGTACATTACGTAAACTAGAGATTAAATAAAAGTATACATATTTGTATAGATGTAGTATGAATTAAAAAAAACAAAAAAAAAAATTTTTTTCTCGGTTTAGCTAAATTACACATATATGTTTAATATGTACATATATGTACACATGTGTTTTTTTATACATATGTATAATTTAAGGTAAATGCTAATGTACATATGTATACATTACGTAAATTAGAGATTAAATGAAAGTATATATATGTGTATAGGTATAGTATGAATTAAAAAAAATTGTTTTTTCTTTTTTTAATGAAACCAGAATGAAATATAGGAATTTTGGTTTTTTTTACTTTTTAAAATTTTTGTTCTTTTTTTTATAATTTTTTAAATATTTTTTTAGAGACTTTTTTAGTGGTCCAAAATGGTTCTCAAAGTTCTCAATTTACCAATGGTTCTCTTAGGATCCTTACCCTATATATATATATATATATATATATATATATATATATATATATATATATATATATATATATATATATATATATATATATATAGGATCAGGATCATGTGAGAACTTTTTGGGAATTGAGAACTATGAGAACCATTTTGGACCACAAAAAACCCAAAAATAAAAAAAAATCATAAAACAAAAAAAATACAAAAGTAAAAAAACCAAAGTTCTTATTTATCACCTCGGTTTCTAAAAAAAACTGTAAAAAAAATTATCGGTTTAGCTAAATTATACATATATGTATAATATGTTCATATATGTACACACATGTTTTTTCCTATACACATATGTATATTTTAAGGTAAACGATAATGTACATATGTATACATTACGTAACTAGAGATTAAATGAAAGTATATATATGTGTATAGGTATAATACGAATTAAAAAGAAAAGAAATCGGTTTTTTTATTATACATATATGTATAATATGTACACACATGTTTTTTCCTATACACATATGTATAATTTAAGGTAAATAATAATGTACATATGTGTACATTACGTAACTAGAGATTATATGAAAGTATACATATGTGTATAGGTATCATACGAATTAAAAAGAAAAAAAAGTTTTGGTTTTTTTTATGAAACCGGAATGAAATATAAGAATTTTGGTTTTTTTACTTTTTTAAAATTTTCTTTTTTTTTGTTTTATAATTTTTTAAATATTTTTTTAGAGGTTTTTTTAGTAGTCCAAAATGGTTCTCAAAGTTCTCAATTTGCCAATGGTTCTCTTAGGATCCTTACCCTATATATATATGTGTGTGTGTATACCCTTGTGTTTTTTTTATATATATGTATAATTTAAGGTAAATGATAATGTACATATGTGTACATTACGTAAATTAGAGATTAAATGAAAGTATACATCTGTGTATAAGTATAATACGAATAAAAAAAATTGGTTTTTTCTTTTTTAATGAAACCGGAATGAAATATAGGAATATTGGTTTTTTTACTTTTTTAAATTTTTTTTCTTTTTTTTTTTGTTTTAGAATTTTTTAAATATTTTTTTAGAGATTTTTTTAGTGGTCCAAAATGGTTCTCAAAGTTCTTAATTTGTCAAGAGTTCTCTTAGGATCCTTACCCTATATATATATATATATATATATATATATATATAGGGTTAGGTTAAAATAAAAATTCACTTGAGTTGTGAAAACTCTAGAAACGCATTCTCAACTACATGTTTTTAATTAAAGTTTGAATCATGGGGTCCATAATTAAAGTTAATAAAAAATGTAAACATAAATATAACATTTTCTAAACATATAAAAAAATAGTAAAAAATGTTAAAAAATAGCAAAACAGTTTTTTTTATGTTTCGATGTTTTGTATTAAATGTTACAACATATATTACGTGTGCAAAAAAAAAATAAAAAATAAAAAACGATGTTACAGGGTTTTCACGAGTTTTCACAACTCAAATGGGTTTCATTCAATATAAAACAAAAAAAAGTAAAAAAACCAAAATTTTTATTTATCATCCCGGTTTCTAAAAAAAATTCGGTTTAGCTAAATTATACATATATGCATAATATGTACACATGTGTTTTTTTATACACATATGCATAATTTAAGGTAAATGATAATGTACATATGTGTACATTACGTAAACTAGAAATTAAATGAAAGTATACATATAAGTATGGTATGAATTAAAAAAAAACGAAGATTTTTTTTTCTCGGTTTAGCTAAATTATACATATATGTATAATATGTGCATATATGTACACATATGTTTTTTTATATACATATATATAATTTAAGGTAAATGATAATGTGCATATGTGTACATAACGTAAACTAGAGATTAAATGAAAGTATACATATGTGTATAGGTATAATACGAATAAAAAAATTTTGGTTTTTTAACGAAACCGGAATGAAATATAGGAATTTTGGTTTTTTTACTTTTTAAAATTTTTGTTCTTTTTTTGTTTTATAATTTTTAAATATTTTTTTAGAGATTTTTTTAGTAGTCCAAAATAGCTCTCAAAGTTCTCAATTTGCCAAGGGTTCTCTTAGGATCCTTACCATATATATATATATATATATATATATATATATATATATATATATATAGGGGATGATGTTTTGAGAACCTTGTTGAGTTTTAAGAAGTTAAGATCTTCATTTTTTACCACGCATTAATTAAATAAATTAAATTATGTGATTGAGATTAAATGTGATTAAAAAATTAAAGTATGAGAAAGAATAAAGATGTAAGTGATTACATAAATTTAAATGTCCGTTACACATATGTAATAAGTCGACTCGGTGCGTAAAAAATTCTGTAATTTTTTTACGTATATGTTGCCTACATATATCACGTATATGTAAAAAAATTAAAAAAATTGTTATTATATATATATATAAGCTAAGTATAAAATGAAAACCCACTTGAGTTGTGAAAACTCTAGAAACTCATTCTCAACCACATGTTTTTAATTAATGTTTAAATCTTGTGGTCCACAATTAAAGTGAATAAAAAATATAAATATAACTTTTTCTCTCTCTTGAAAACATATATAAAAATTAGTAAAAAAATGTTAAAAAATAGCAAAAACATTTTTTTCGATGTTTTGATGTTTTGTATTAAATGTTACAACATATATTACATGTAACAAAAAAAAACGATGTTACGTAGGGTTTTCGCAGGTTTTCACAACTCAAGTGGGTTTTCATTTTAACCTTACCCTATACACACACACACACACACACACACACACACACACACACACACACACACACACACACACACACACACACACACACACACACACACACACACACACACACACACACACACACACACACACACACACACACACACACACACACACACACACACACACACACACACACACACACACACACAGAGGATTAGGTTTATTTCAGAAGTTTTCTTATTGCGAGAAGTGCTTCCAGCCAATCATATAATTTTCTTTTTATTTTATGTTTAATTAATTAACATGGCATATTAGTAAAATTTTCATTCTTTGTTTTTTGGTAACTAATAAATAAGTTAGGAGTTTCACACATTATTTTTTATTTTTATCCTCTTTTATATTATATTGATTATTAAATTTTCATTATTTCAAAAGTCTTTTTACAATTCCAGATTTTTATATTAAAATAAGAAAAACTCATCCCGAATAATTATCTCTACACATTAATAATACATGCTACACATCAATGTTAATAACATATCCTATACACACCATACAACATATCCTACACATTAAAAATATATGCTACACATCAATGTTACCAACATATCCTACACATCATACAATGCATCAGACAACATATCCTACACATTAAAAATACAGCTACACATCAATCTTAACAATATATCCTATACGTCATATAACATATCCTACACATTAACTAATCAATATATCCACAACCCATATACGAACCTACATAACACATAAATGATCCTACATGTTATAAAATTTGCACATACAAAGTTATAAAATTTGCACGTACACAATTCGAAATACCACCTCCACAGTACATATATACATGAAGCTACACACAATAAAGTTTACACATACACAATTTAAAATACCACTTACACAGTACAAAATAAACTCTTTTTTATATTAAACTACGTATAATAAATAACGGATCATGCTAATAACCTACAATTATAAAATTTTCACATACATTAATGTCTACCTTTATGAAAGAACTAAAATAGAAAAATTATATATGACACTATGTCATTGATTAAGCATAAAAAAATGAAACCGCTAAATATCACTTACACAGTACAAAATAAACTCTTTTTTTATAATAAAATACATATAATAAATAGGATCATGCTAATAATTTACAATTATAAAATTTTCACATACATTAATGTCTAGCTTAATGAAAGAAATAAAATAATTAAAATTACATATGACATTATGACTATTAATTAAACATAAAAAAATAAAACGGCTAAATGCGTTAATGTCTAGCTTAATAAGGGCTACATCACAAAAGACATATGCACCCTTTTAATTAAAAATATGTCATAAATTTGTATTTGTATTTACAAATTTGTCATTTCTTTTGTTGATCATTGATTTAACATAATCAATGGTTCAGATTCTCTTCTCGTACTTCTCGCTATAATATTACATCTCGAAATATCCATCCCATATATATATATATATATATAGGGGTGGATTCTAGTGAAAACTCCTCTTAAAGAGAAAACTTAAAAACTCTTAAAAACTATTTTTAACTTCCATATATATATATATATAGGGGTGGATTCTAGTGAAAACTCCTCTTAAAGAGAAAACTTAAAAACTCTTAAAAACTATTTTTAACTTAATTTTTTTTAAGTTTCTTTTTTTTTCCATGATTCTTATATGTTGTTGTTGGTTCAAAAAAAAAAACTTGTCGGTAACCTCGTCGGTATAGCACGCATGTGTAATAGTGTGCATTGCATATATGCAAAAGTGTTTGTATTGCATAGAATACAACACTATTGCACATATTTGACACACACTATTGTATATATGCAATATAAGACTAATACACACATCGAATACACATTAGTACGTATGTGTAATACAACATTAACGCACATGTGCACCACATCGACTTTTATTTTATTATTTTTTTTCATATAATACAACACTACTACACATATACAATACACAAATATTGAATATATGCAATAAAACACTATTAAACTCAAAAATACATAGTACATGTGTAATACAACGGTATCGCACAGTAATATGTATGCGCATTACAGCGGTTTTATTTTTTATTTTTCAAAATAAAAAAATATTTTCAAAATTCTGTTTTAGCCATTATTACTGTACGATACCGTTGTATTACACATGTGTATTACTATGTATTTTTGAGTTTAATAGTGTTTTATTGCATATATTCAATATTTGTGTATTGTATATGTGTAGTAGTTTTGTATTATATGGAAAAAAATAATAAAATAAAAGTCGATATGGTGCACATGTGCATTAATGTTGTATTACACATACGTACTAATGTGTATTCGATGTGTGTATTAGTCTTATATTGCATATATACAATAGTGTGTATCAAATATGTGCAATAGTGTTGTATTCTATGCAATACATACACTTTTGCATATATGCAATGCACACTATTACACATGCGCACTATACTGACGAGGTTACCGACAAGTTTTTTTTTTGAACCAATAACATATAAGAATAATGGAAAAAAAAAACTTCAAAAAAAAATTAAAAAAAAAAGTTAAAAATAATTTTTTAGAAGTTTTTAGGAGTTTTTAAGTTTTCTTTTTAAGAGAAGTTTTCACTAGAACCCACCCCTATATATATATATATATATATATATATATATATATATATATAGGGAGAGAATCAAGAGAAAACTCACATTTAGAGAGAAAACTTAAAAACTCCTACATAATTATTTTTAATTAAAAATAAAATTAATGTTTTCAAAATTCTGTTTTAGCCATTATTCTTATATTTTCTTATATTTCACTCGAAAAATATAAAAAAATAAATAAAATAAAAAAAAAACCCGCTGTAATGCACGTGCGTATTACTGTGCGATACCGTTGTATGACACATGTGTATTACTATGTATTTTTGAGTTTAATAGTGTTTTATTGCATGTATTCAATATTTGTGTATTGTATATGTGTAGTAGTGTTGTATTATATGAAAAAAAAATAATAATAAAATAAAAGTAGATGGGGTGTACATGTGCATTAATGTTGTATTACACATACGTACTAATGTGTATTCGATGTGTGTATTATTCTTATATTGCATATATACAACGGTGTGTATCAAATATGTGCAATAGTGTATTCTATGCAATACAAATACTTTTGCATATATGCAATGCACACTATTACACATGCGCACTATACCGACGAGGTTACCGACAAGTTTTTTTTTTTGAACCAATAACAACATATAAGAATAATGGAAAAAAAACTTTAAAAAAAATAAAAAAATTATATATATAGTTTTCTAAAAATAGTTTTTTAGAAGTTTTTAAGAGTTTTTAAGTTTTCTTTTTAAGATGAGTTTTCACTAGAACCCATCCCTATATATATATATATAGGGAGAGGATCAAGAGAAAACTAACCTTTAGAGAGAAAACTTAAAAACTCCTAAATAATTATTTTTAATTAAAAATAAAATTAATGTTTTCAAAATTCTGTTTTAGCCATTATTCTTATATTTTCTTATATTTCACTCGAAAAATATAAAAAAATAAATAAAATTAAAAAAAATAAAAAAAACCCGCTGTAATGCACGTGCGTATTACTGTGCGATACCGTTGTATTACACATGTGTATTACTATGTATTTTTGAGTTTAATAGTGTTTTATTGCATGTATTCAATATTTGTGTATTTTATATGTCTAGTAGTGTTGTATTATATGAAAAAAAAATAATAATAAAATAAAAGTCGATGTGGTGTACATGTGCATTAATGCTGTATTACACATACGTACTAATGTGTATTCGATGTGTATATTATTCTTATATTTTATATATACAATAGTGTGTATCAAATATGTGCAATAGTGTTGTATTATATGCAATACATACACTTTTGCATATATGCAATGCACACTATTACACATGCGCACTATACTGACGAGGTTACCGACAAGTTTTTTTTTTTGAACCAATAACATATAAGAATAATGGAAAAAAAAAAACTTCAAAAAAAAATTAAAAAAAAAAGTTAAAAATAATTTTTTAGAAGTTTTTATGAGTTTTTAAGTTTTCTTTTTAAGAGAAGTTTTCACTAGAACCCACCCCTATATATATATATATATATATATATATATATATATATATATATATATATATAGGGAGAGAATTAAGAGAAAACTCACATTTAGAGAGAAAACTTAAAAACTCCTACATAATTATTTTTAATTAAAAATAAAATTAATGTTTTCAAAATTCTGTTTTAGCCATTATTCTTATATTTTCTTATATTTCACTCGAAAAATATAAAAAAATAAATAAAATTAAAAAAAAAAACCCGCTGTAATGCACGTGCGTATTACTGTGCGATACCGTTGTATGACACATGTGTATTACTATGTATTTTTGAGTTTAATAGTGTTTTATTGCATGTATTCAATATTTGTGTATTGTATATGTGTAGTAGTGTTGTATTATATGAAAAAAAAATAATAATAAAATAAAAGTAGATGGGGTGTACATGTGCATTAATGTTGTATTACACATACGTACTAATGTGTATTCGATGTGTGTATTATTCTTATATTGCATATATACAATGGTGTGTATCAAATATGTGCAATAGTGTATTCTATGCAATACAAATACTTTTGCATATATGCAATGCACTCTATTACACATGCGCACTATACCGACGAGGTTACCGACAAGTTTTTTTTTTTTGAACCAATAACAACATATAAGAATAATGGAAAAAAAACTTTAAAAAAATTAAAAAAATTATATATATAGTTTTCTAAAAATAGTTTTTTAGAAGTTTTTAGGAGTTTTTAAGTTTTCTTTTTAAGATGAGTTTTCACTAGAACCCACTCCTATATATATATATATAGGGAGAGGATCAAGAGAAAACTCACCTTTAGAAAGAAAACTTAAAAACTCCTAAATAATTATTTTTAATTAAAAATAAAATTAATGTTTTCAAAATTCTGTTTTAGCCATTATTCTTATATTTTCTTATATTTCACTCGAAAAATATAAAAAAATAAATAAAATTAAAAAAAATAAAAAAAACCCGCTGTAATGCACGTGCGTATTACTGTGCGATACCGTTGTATTACACATGTGTATTACTATGTATTTTTGAGTTTAATAGTGTTTTATTGCATGTATTCAATATTTGTGTATTTTATATGTATAGTAGTGTTGTATTATATGAAAAAAAAATAATAATAAAATAAAAGTCGATGTGGTGTACATGTGCATTAATGCTGTATTACACATACGTACTAATGTGTATTCGATGTGTATATTATTCTTATATTTTATATATGCAATGGTGTGTATCAAATATGTGCAATAGTGTATTCTATGCAATACAAATACTTTTGCATATATGCAATGCACACTATTACACATGCGCACTATACCGACGAGGTTACCGACAAGTTTTTTTTTTTTTGGAATCAATAACAACATATAAGAATAATGGAAAAAAAAAAAGAAACTTCAAAATTTTTTTTTTTAAAAAGTTAAAAATAGTTTTTGAGAGTTTTTAAGTTTTCTTTTTAAGAAGAGTTTTTACTAGAATCCACCCCTATATATATATATATATATTTATATATAAATTGGATGTTTTTTTCACATTTTTATGGTTTCACTTGCATGCGTTGAATGTAGTGAGTGTTGACCTACTAGCCCCATACCTGTTTCCAGTACTTTTTATATGAAAAAAGTCAAAAACCATAAAAAAATGATACCTGCTCCTTTTTTTTTCAATAGATTCTTTCCTTAGAAATATAATAATGATTCGTGCATATATTTGACCAACTAATATTCAGTAGCCAAATCATATATTTTTGTCTTACTTCATCTTTCTTGTTAGTTGTTACCATGGATTCCCCTCATAACACCCGTTCTCTGTCCATGACTAATTTGTTCTTTCTTTTCATCCTTTTGTCATCAAATCTCTTAACGTTATTCATCTCCTCCACATTCTACGCCTCGTGTTCGTTAACCCCGGCCAAAAACATACTCATTGCTACTGAAAACACAAGTCAACCGCCTGAATTCATTGTCTTCACATCACCAAAACACCTCCCTTTCGGAATGAACTCAAATTTTGACTCAGACAAGCTATACCCTCCAGTTGGGAGCCCATGCAACATGTTTCGCAATGAAATCACACGATACATGTCGTATAAGGTGAATGGATCATGCCCAGATGATGAGCTTTTAGCTCAGAAGCTGCTTCTGAAAGGGTGCGAGCCACTTCCCCGCCGACGCTGCCGCCCAGCCGCACCCACAGACTATGCCGAACCTGACCCTACCCCAGAAAGCTTATGGTCCACTCCTTCGGATTCGTCGGTTGTATGGACAGCATACACTTGCAAGAACTACTCGTGCTTAATCAACCGCAGACGAAACCAAAAGGGGTTTGATGACTGTAAAGACTGTTTCGATCTTAATGGTAGAGAAAAGACTCGGTGGGTTGAGCGAAACAGCATTGACTTTGGGATCGACGATGTGTTGGCGGTCAAGAAGCCTGGGATGATCCGGATCGGACTAGATATTGGAGGGGGTGTGGCCACTTTTGCAGTGAGAATGAGAGAAAGGAATATAACTATAATAACAACTTCTATGAATTTGAATGGTCCTTTCAATAGCTTTATAGCATCAAGAGGTGTTGTACCTTTGTATATAAGCATATCCCAAAGGCTTCCGTTCTTTGATAACACGCTAGATATAGTTCACTCTATGCATGTTTTGAGTAACTGGATACCAACAACATTGCTACACTTCTTGCTTTTCGACATATATCGGGTGCTTAGGCCGGGCGGCCTGTTTTGGCTTGATCATTTCTTCTGTGTAGAGGATCAACTTGAGGAGGTTTACACCCCACTTCTTGAAAGCATTGGATTCACTAGATTAAAGTGGGTGGTTGGGAGGAAGTTGGACCGAGGCGTGGAGCTACGAGAGATGTATCTATCAGCATTGCTGGAAAAGCCACTTAACAACTCTTGGTAGCATGCATAAATTAAGAAAAACAATGAATGGAAAGGTTGTTATTCATACTATTCGTTACATTATGGTATAATTAATGTTGTTATTTCTATCTACCAAGTAGATCTTCTTGTAAACACACTTTAATTTGCATACCCTGATCAACTTGTGGCTCTATGAAGCTTTGCTTTCTCTTACATAGAAACTTGTTATTATTGAAAGTTAAACTAAATATAGGGGTCCAAGTGTGATTAGTAGAAAGTATGCTTTTATGTATTTGTTAAAGTGTAAGGGTCTAGTCATGACGTTCCAATGAAACGTTGTGTCTGTTGCACTACCAGAAAAACTTGATAGCTTTGTGACACCAAATTGCGTAGGAAACACGTCATAAACGAGCTATTCCGACGCATTATGCTTGTCACAAATTCACTCACAAAACAAATTTTACCAATTTAAACTCAAATATAACCAAAGTCATTGCAAATCCATTATAAACTAACATGTCTTAAAATCTTAAATAGTAGGCAGAAAAAAATACTACTATCAAGAACAAAAGGTTACGACCACTTCTACACCTTTTTTTATCACTTTGCCTGTGTCCATATTTGTTGCATATCATGCTCTTCTTTCAACTTCCATCTTAACTTGAATCTACAAATTTATTAAAACATCTATCAAAATTAGTAAACAAACTATACATAATAATAATAATAATAATAATAACAACAACAACTACTGTAGCCCATTAACTGTAGCAGAAGCAATTGCATCTAAGTTTGGTGTTTTTATACCTTTTAAAAGAGTTTTTGTGTCCAAGTCATGGAATAGAGACATCTCCCCACCAATCAATTAACACAAATGCATCAAAGTTACAAAGTCGTATGCAAGTGTTCTTTCATAAATTCAATAACTTCAACTTAAACGCATATAAACAACAGGGATAATAATTAGCCTCTAACTAAGTTTATGTAACATCCCGAAATTTCCAAAATGATATTAATTATATTACTTAATAATAGAGGGAAAGTTGACTCGGGTTCGGGAAATAAATAATAGAGTAGGAGTTGGTATGAGTCGAGCTAGTGTTAGATTAATTGAGATGGGTTAAATGAGAATGGGCCTTAGGTCCATGGGCTTTAAGGGATATAAATATCCCCTAAACCACCATAAAACCCTAAACCTCATCTCTTTCCATTCTAATCTCTACACATTCAAAAACACACACACCATAAACGAGCAGGATCCGAGAGAGAGTAAACGTTAGTTGGTGCTAGATCGTCGTGACGAACCAAAGCAACAAGACCAGCTCGTGTTCGTAAGTTTGACTCGTTCAAGGTACGTTTATGGTTAGAAATCGTTCGTATAGGTTCGGTTTGATTTGAGAAATGGTAGATCTGAGTTTGTATGGTAAAAACGAATCCAACAAAGCTAAACTTACTGAAAATGGTTATGATTTGATGGGTTAATCGATTGATAAAAAGGACCCGTAACCTATATGCCTAAATCGCACCCTCTAAACATCGATGTTAGGTCGATTTGATAGTTGGGGTTTGTAGGCGCTGGTCAGACGATTCCATGGATACCTAAATCGAGTTATTTGGTTAAGGAACGAAGGATTTAAGAGCGAACAGAACCTGCAGACGACAACTTCGCCTGCAAGCTAAGTTCGCCTGATGAACTTCGCCTGCAAGCTAAGTTCGCCTGATGAACTTCGCCTAAAGCTAAGTTCGCCTAAGGTTTAACTTCGCCTAAAGCTAAGTTCGCCTAAGGTTTAACTTCGCCTAAAGCTAAGTTCGCCTATGGTTTAACTTCGCCTAAAGCTAAGTTCGCCTAAGGTATAACTTCGCCTAAAGCTAAGTTCGCCTAAGGTTTAACTTCGCCTAAAGCTAAGTTCGCTTAAGGTTTAACTTCGCCTAAAGTTAAGTTCGCTTAGAAAATAAATTAAAAACCTAATGGAAAATGTGTTAAGACAGTTAATGTAAATAAAATTTTTCCAAGCTGACCTGGCAGCTCGACCCCAGCCAGGGGCTCTGCCCCTTGGACCCTGCTAGGGGCTGCCGCCCCTAGACCCCGCTGCCAGGGGCGCTGCCCCCGGACCCCCGTTCGTTGTGGGTAGTAGTTAAGACTGGAAAGATGATATGAGTAGTGATAGTTGTTTGATACGTGTACTTGTTATACAGTCAGCCGTGCACAGCTGAAGAAAGGGATTACGATTAACGGTGAACGTAACCGTGTTCAGGTGAGTTTCTAGCCCCATTCCTTGTTATGTTTTCGGGGCTGTGTGCATACTCGATGTGTTGTTAATACATTTATCCTAAGTGATAAGTGTATGTCATATGTGATATGTGTGATAGATATGAATGATTGTTTGTCGGTACGCGAACGATCTTCGGATATTGCGCGTACTGTCAGGTTAAAAATAAAGGTACGAATATTATATATCGAAGATGTATGAATATTTCAAATGAATACTTGTCGGGGCGTGAACGATCTTCGGATATTGCACGTAACGACAAGGGGTATGGTTGTTAAATGAATGAGGTAAAGAATGCCTAGAGTGTTCTTATGTTATAATGTAAGTATGTGTATATAGGTACACGAATGGCATGTGAGTTCTACGTTCGACATAGTAAGTTAGGATGGCAAATCCCTCTAGCTTCTGTCGGACATAGACTCGGCTGGTGATGGCGTAGTTAAGGACTGCGAGCCTTATACGTGAAGTAGAAGATATATGTAAACGTAGATAAGGACTGCGAACCTTATACGTAATGTAGATAGGCGTCAGAATAGGAAAGGACTGTGAACCTTATACGTGCTGTATTTGTAGCATAGGGGAGGACTGCGAACCTCGTACGTGCTATGAATTAGGTTGCAACATAGGGAAGGACTGCGAACCTTGTACGTGTTGTGGATGTATTTCAGCATAGGAAAGGACTGTGAACCTTATACGTGCTGATTTTGTAGCATAGGGGAGGACTGCGAACCTCGTACGTGCTATGAATTAGGTTGCAACATAGGGAAGGACTGCGAACCTTGTACGTGTTGTGGATGTACTATGGTATAGGGAAGGACCGCGATCCTTGTACGTACCATAAATGGTGAACATAGGTAAGGACTGCGAACCTTGTACGTGTTCACGACCTTGAGTACAGGTATAGACGGTGAACTATGAACGTACTCTCGGTAGACTGAGGTTAGTGATTGTAGATATGTATGTATGTATGGTAGCAAGTATGTATGTAGAACAGAAGGGTAACTAGTGAAGTATGGATATGTATCTACAGATATGTATGTATGTGTATGTATTGTATGGCGTTCAATTAACTAGAACTCACTCAGCGTAGCTGACTTTTAGAATGCACGCAGGTGAGCTGATTATAGAGTTAGCATGAGGATGACACACGGCATGGATTGAACGGCTGGCATCTGAAGAAAGAAGTAAAGATGTTTTAAATATAAAGTTTTGTGTTATGGTATCAAAGAAAAGATTTAATGTTTTGTAACAAATGATTGATGTTTTATATTCCGCGAAAAGTTTTAATAAACTCTGATTTGAAAAACTGTGTTTATGAGTAAATCCGACGCTAAAGTAGGGTCACCGGGTTCGGGGCCTTACAGTTTAGTTCGCTAATAGCATCATTTTGTCCCACTTATAATCAATAATATGCCGCGATACTTACAACTTGTATATATAACTTATAGCTACTAATTTATTTTAATGACTCATATCATTCTTCCAAATTCAACCATATAAGCATACATACTATGATACTATAATTTAATATCATATGTAGTCTTCAATCCATTATTTAGGGCCAAACTTGAACGGCACATGTTGAGTGAGATGATCACCAGTTTTCATGTACAATAATAATATATATACAATATATAATAAATGATAAATGCGCAAACAAAATAACGTGAGAAAAAATCAATCAAACCATGAGCAAATAATGTGATTGTCAGTTGACCATGCCTCACGAACACGGGATATGGCTACTAGGATGGCGTATGATCATACTGACTTGCTAGACTTCTGATGGACTCTCTGAATATGATAGAATATAAGCACATAAACAAATTACAAATAGCATTTAATTGAAATATACACAATATTTACGTTTGCGAGTTTGTGTGTATATATATCGCATAAAAATATGAATTAGATACGCATATATACCCAAAACATTTGAAAACAGTAAAAAGGGGGGGGGGTGATATCTCACCCTATTGCTTAGGCGAGCGTGCTAGAAATAAGAATAAAAACACAATTAAACGAACGAACCATCCTTTAACGTGCTGACCGAGATAAAACCGAACAGACCTGAAACTTAGAGATAATAAACTATGATTAAAACTGAGAACATAGCCATTGGAATCGATCTAAACGGATGTCTAGAACTCCGGTTATGAAACATTTAATGTTTAAGCGAGCTGGTGCTGACCAGAATCCGAATAGCGAGTCGGAAGTAGGGTTTTGGTCAGTAGCCTTAAAATCTCGAAAAAAATAAAAGTCTTCTGGACCGAAAGTCGGTTTCGACCAGAAGTATGAGAAATTGATTCGTCAAAGTTATTGACTAATATGCCCTTAAACGGGTTTGAGTTAAATTGACCCGTCAATACCCCTCAATCTCAGAAATTGATTGAGGGTTATCGACAAGTGAGGTATAATGAATAATTCATCAGTTGACAACTTA
>NW_027503019.1:0-45580 GCF_021521415.1 Bidens hawaiensis | reverse complement strand
GGTGCTTGAACATCGTCATATGAGGCACCAAATTTATTCGAAATCACTTGTTTGAACCTTTTATTCGTATTCGTTCAATTATCATCAAGAGTGCGAGTGTTCTTTGATATCATACATAAGTGACCTTAGAGCAAAAATCCAGGGAAAGATTCAAAACGCTGGTAAAAGAAAGTATCGTTCAATTCTCAACCGATGCATCCAATTGGAAATATGATCAAAGAGAAAAAAATGTAATCAGACTGTGTAATTGTTAATACTGCATGGTCCAAGGACATCTCATATCTCATATCCAGCTGCAACCTCAAGGAGCGTGATGAATTAGCTTATTTGATTCTAGGAGCAATGGATGTTGGCACACAAGATCAGAATTTTTCAGATTAATAACTCATTCGTCTGTATTGTTATTGGTACATATGCGAAAAAGTGGAACGATATTTGGATGTGTGTGTGCTCTCATTCCTATCTCATTTATTGGTGCATTAGTCTGCAGCTGCAGCTGATGTACATATTGTGTAGACTATTGTTATATGATCATTGGATTATTAATGTTATTGGCTCCCATGGGCATTTCCATAATAGAATGCTATTGCATTGATTCATCATTGATCGTTTAGCATATGACATCGTTCTTATTGTTACATTGTTATCATGGGTATTTCCACAACAGAATGCTATTGTATTGATCTATTCATCACTGATTGTTTAATGCATGGCATCGTTTTTATTGTTATATTGTTGTTGCCATTATTCTTCCATTACTGAGCAATTTTTAGTACACCCGTATTTCTTTTTAGTGTTCCCTCTTATTTTAAAACATGTACTCATGGGAATCTGGGGAACATGTGATACGGGATGATAAAAGTTTAGATTGCATTGACAAGAAGTAAAATTATTTGAATATTGAATATAATAAGGGCGTTTGTAAGACTTAATATAATTTAGGGTTTTTAGACTTATTAAATTGTTATTAATGACGGGCTACTGCATTGTTGATGCATGACCCTAATCGGGACGGGATGTTACAATTTAATACCCTTATTCTTCTTAATAGTCTTAGGGCCTGTTCGTTTTAAGGATTTGTAAGGAATTCTAAGGAATGGGATTTTAAATCCCATGAATTGATATGTTCGTTTCATTAAATGAAAGAATGAGAATGGAAACTAAATCCCATCAAATCCCACATTTCATAGGATTTTAAAATCCCATCTATTTGAAAGGATTGTTAAGGATTTTCTTATTAACAATAAAAACCCCTCCAAAATAAATTCAAAAAAATTATTAAAAAAATCATAACTCAAAATATAAATCAAAAACGAAAAATATAAAAAAACTAAAACGTTTCCGCCTTTGCCCTCGTTCTTTTAAAAAAAAAACCCCAAGAATGAAGAAGATTCCAATTCCAATACATTAACCAACCAAACACATGATAGGGATTCTCAAACATTCTATTCCAATTCCAATTTCTATTCCAATTCCAAATCCTTTAAAAAAAGTCATTGAAGCGAACGAGCCCTTAGAGAACCATAGTGTGTGCATTTGGAGAAAGCATAAAAGAAGTAGCAAATTCAGCCCGTTGGGGGGGGGGGGGGGTTGTCTAATTGATGAAGCCCTTAAAACCTTACGAGTAACAAACGATAAAATCGGGCCCTCCCTTTTATATATATATATAGAAAGCACGCACTCTTATTCAACAACAAACCACAGTAAAAATAAATCTAAATTTATATAATTATACATGTTATATATATTTAATAATTTTTAATAGGTTTGTTGTTGTATAATAAAATTAGCGTCTTTTATAGAATTTTTGGTGGAGTGATATAATGGTTTGTATAGGTTTATAAATTTTTATTATAGCATATGCTCTTTGGGCTGAATAGGTTCTCACATTCTCTTTGTTTTTTTATTAGGCTTCAACACATATTAGCTGTGTACAGAAAGAAAAAATATATAGGAATGATCAAACGAAAGGCCAAAGAATTTGCATTTGTGCAGGAAAATAATCACCATGAACTTAACAACTCCTCCAACAAATCAGATCCTAGATCTTCCAAAATCAGCAAGTCTTTCTGTTGTTTGTTTTCTTCACTTGAATTCAATGACAAAGACATTCTCGGAAGCTTGTGCATCGCCTTTATAGCGAGTACAGGAGATTCCCCATCCGTATTACTGCACCGCATTCCATTCAGAGAGTCCTTAACGGTTTCAGCTGAAAAGTTTACGACAGATGAAGAGCCCCTCATTGAGTATGATGCTTGATCATATGCCAAAGCTGCCGCTTCGGCAGTATCAAATGTCCCCAGCCAGACCCTCTTCCCATTTCGTGTCGAATCCCTTATTTCTGCTGCAAACTTTCCCCATGGTCTCTTTCTAACACCAACATATTGTTTCTTCTGATCACCTTCTTCTCTCCTTTCTGAATTTATGACTTCTTCATTCGGGGAACAATCGATATTCCCTTCTTGGGATGACTGAGATACATCCATCATCAACTGATGATGGAGTTCAGAAAGGATGTAATATTGGAAGCACCTATATATAGATAGTTCTATACAATAAATTTAGAACTTACAAAATTTTAGGATTTTGCTAAAAATATACAGTTGACTTAAAAGTATTTTAATACAACATGTTTTAAGTCAGAGAATTATAAAATACAATTGAACCAAACTCCTATCAAATTGCTTTTTGTCCTTTATTACAGATCCACATATTCATGATAGATTAAGATTAACCAATTAAGATAACTTTGCAGATAAATTGAAAGGTGAAGCAAGTTAAAGTTTCAATATCTGCTAGTCTACAACTTATCTCCACTAATTTCTAGGATAATAACGAAAATGATCATGTGTTTTTTTCTTGGCGAGAAATGAAAAATATTTATAATAGTTCGTCGACTTACTCTAATCATATATAAAAGATTCACCAACAGGATTTTGTATGACTTGTATGGCGTTCTTAATCGTGTATATTTCACTTTCAGATTAAGGTGTTTTGTAGGTACACGAAATGAAGAAGCAACTTGTAACTTACTACTAGTTTCTAGTCAGTTTAGTGCAACCCCAACTAGGGGCGCTGCCTCTTGAACCTCAGAGAGTCAGCCCCCACACCGGCCTGGTCGGTGGAGCCCCTAATGGATATTAACTAGTCTTGTATAAAAACTTGGTAGCACACACAGTAGCCTTCTTTAAAAGTGAGAAAGAAAAACTTGTTTTGACTTTTGTAGCTTTGTTTGTAGAATGAGTAAACCAAAGAAACACAACTTTTAATTAATTAAAAACTAGATACAATGACCCTTTAAATACTAAAACCTTTACCTTATCCTAAATAAACTCAAATACTAGAACTTATAGATAAACATAACATGTGTTTATCCATCCTTATTCAAAAACAATCAAACTAAGACTCAAACTATTATTACGTAACTTAATAATAACTCTAATAAACTTTCAAATCAACCCCTTAAACTTTAACGATTAATTCCAACAATCAACCCCTTAATCGTTAATTTTCATACCGGTCTTCACCAAAGAGCTGGACTACCATCATTTTCTTTACTCAAGTTTGCTTGTTCATCCCTTTTCTCCTTCCCTGGACATTCGTTCGCAAAGTGACCAAACTCATTGCACCTGAAACATTTAACGTGGCTCTTATCACGTCGGAACCGTTCACCATCTCGCCCCTTACCGGACCCCCGACCCTTTCCTTGGCCTCGTCCTAGATCATCCCGACTTGAACTTCCACAACCACAATATTCACACGCGTGCCTTTTCTCATTCTCTTTCTTAGCAAACAACAAGCCCCCATGAATGTCTTCTCCTTTATCGGATCCTTTGATACGCTCCTCGTATGCCTTCAATCTTCCGACGGCTTCATCAAATAGCATAGAATCCAACTCGAAACATTGTTCAATTGAGGCTACAATTTGAATAAAAGATTTAGGCATTGAATCAAGTAGCCTTCTCACCAATTCTTTTTCTTCAATCAAATCTCCGAGACTCCTCGCCTTCGAAGCTAACCCGGTAAGTTTAGTTGCAAAATTATCAACCGACTCACCCTCCTTCATGCGCAATCCTTCGAGCTCCCTTCTCAATGTTGCTAGTCTAGCCGTTCTCACTCGATCCACTCCTAAATATCTTGTTTTCAATCCATCTCATACTTGTTTTGCATCTGTGTAATCCGCCATTTGTAACACCATGTCTTCGGGTATGGTTTGAAACAAGAAAGCAAGTGCTTGCTTTGATTTCTGTTGATCCACCGCAGCTCCTAACACCCTTGGTTCGACCACCTCCAGTATTCCATACGCATCCAAAATTGTCTTAACTTTGACAGCCCACACCGGGTAATTCGTAGGAGTTAAAACCGGGCACTGATATGTCATAGAACTACCATCTTTTACCATTGGCATCTCCTCTTCTTCACAACTTCAATATCACTTGATCACTTATCGATTCCCTCTTCCCGGGTCACCAAAACAACCCCGTTCTTGACCACCGATCGAAGAAAAAACAAGCTCCCCGCTTCTACCGTTTTCTTCTTCTCTTGCTAGACGCGACCAGATTCAAAGCACACCGCTTTGATGAATCGTCTTCCGTCCGTCTACCCGCAGATCTGATCGGATAACTTCTGCCAAAAAAACAACCTACACCGGTTGATCCGTTTTTATCCTTGGCGGAAAGGACCGGACTGATTGATCAAGTATTGAAGTTGCGTTCAATCTCTTTTATGCAGGTCCTAGAGCTTCAACGCTGTGATACCAATTAATGGATATTAACTAGTCTTGTATAAAAACTTGGTAGCACACACAGTAGCCTTCTTCGAAAGTGAGAAATAAAAACTTGTTTTGACTTTTGTAGCTTTGTTTGTAGAATGAGTAAACCAAAGAAACACAACTTTTAATTAATTAAAAACTAGATACAATGACCCTTTAAATACTAAAACCTTTACCTTATCCTAAACAAACTCAAATACTAGAACTTATAGATAAACATAACATGTGTTTATCCATCCTTATTCAAAAACAATTAAACTAAGACTCAAACTATTATTACGTAACTTAATAATAACTCTAATAAACTTTCAAATCAACCCCTTAAACTTTAACGATTAATTCCAATAGCCCCATGGAACCGCCATGGTCTAGGTCTTCGCCTCTTAAAACCTTAAGGTACCTTAGCAACGAAATCATAATAATATTGAATGAGTATGTATCTCACATCTCCAAACTCATATATATGTTTATTATGGTTTCTCATTTGACCTTCAAGTACATCATGATTAGGCAAAATAGATTGATGGGACCAAAGTCACCTAACAAAACACTCCCAAGCCGGACCACCCTTCACAACGCGTTTGTTGTGGGTTATCTAACTCTAATAAAACAGGAACGGTACGGTACGTTGGAGCTGACACTTGGTTTTTGGATGACTTAACCGCCAAACCGGTTCAATGTTATTGAGCAAGTTTTCCAATTTTATGTAAAAACATTTTTTTCTAAGGTTTAGACTTATGTGACGGTGTTCGCCAGCTAATATAGGAAGATGTTAATTAGTGTTGTATTTTGGTTGCTAAATTGAATACTATTCTCTTCATTTTTTTTTCATTTTAAGAGGGGAATGGACACTAATGTGGGTAAGGTTTATGGGTTGTTTATCACATAGCAAACTCACCCCTAACCATGTGGGTGGTTTGCCAAATTATAATTTGTGGCAAAGGTTTATCACATGGCAAACCCATTTGAGGTTTTTGAAAAATTAAACACCAGTAAGAGGGGAAGGGGCACTAATGGGTATTACCCATGCATTGGTCAATCATGTACTGCCACCTCAATTCTACCCTTAATTACCCATAAAACAGAAACTTACAGGAAACACCTATCAACAAGTACCCTAAAACTTTATTAATACATTTAATTATTCAATGGCCAATAATGAATCAATTTTGTATGGCAAACCTTTGCCATGAAATGAAGCCATACACTTTACCCATATGGAATGTGGTGGTGTTGCCATGTGGTTTGAAAGCCATACACCCTACCCATATGGCTGTCCCTTCCCCTCTAATAATTCAATGAAATTTTAACTTTAATTACATTTAATTGTTTTTTATTTTAAAATTTAAACAAAAAAAGTTTTAGGGTACTTGTGGGTATGTGTTTCCAGTTATTTTATGGTTTGTGGGTACTTAAGGGTATAAATGAAATAACCGTGTATGATTGGTCGGTGCATGGGTAATACCCATAAGTGCTCCCTCCCCTCTAACAAATAATATATTTCTTTTATTCTTTTAAATATAAGCAGCACAACAATATGCGATACATAATTATCTTTGAAAATCACACCACTAGAAAAAAGGCTTTTAATGACTCGCATTGCGAGTCATAAATGGGTACAGATGACTTGCAAATGCGAGTCATTGATAGCCCAGTCATAAATCAATTATGACTCGCACTCGCGAGTCATAAATTATGACTCACATTTTATGACTCGCCTTTGTTGGACTCGGTCTACCCAAGAGACATATTAAATTAATGTGGCTAGTACGTTATGATCCAAGTCGGGTCATACCCAATAACAAGCTAGACAAACACCGATAATATTCGTTCATATATGATGTGATCATAACAAATGAATATTAACACTTGAGTTATTTGGAAAGGGGTTTCTAAATAAAATGTACTTGTGTAATAAACAAATCATATGGATGATTTATGTTTTATGAAAGAACATTACATAGTGTTATTTAAGTTGGTTAAATAACAATATGTGAATAATAATAACCAAGCATGTCTCTTAACATATAATAGGTTTTATAAGTTATAAGTTATAAACTTATAAAAGTATATATGTATGGATATATATATATATATATGTTTAAAGTTTTATAAAAGAAAAAGATAATAACTCTTTCAAATGTAATATTAGTATATGTTTGAGTGGAGACATGCAATGGTTATTATTGGTGGAGAGAAAGATGCCTTTAAATAAAACCAAGTCTTTCTCTTTCATTCTTTCATAACACACATAATTTCCAAGTAAACTTTTCTCTCTTCCTCTCTTGAGTATTTTCATCCAACATAAGAAAAGAAGAAGAAAATTTCAAGTGCAAATCCTAGCTAGAAGTGGTGTGTTGTTGAAGCTTGGGGTATGCTAGCTTGAGGAGCTTCCATATTCAAGTTCTTACATTTCCATCATCATCTCTTTCACCCGGTTTTGTCTTGTTGAAAGGTAGTAGTAACATGCATGGACTTATAGTGACATGCATGTATTTGATAGTGTGTAATTCGTATTTGGATCCGGGTTTGGGTTTTGCATGTTTAAAATTGGTTTTATACATATCATATTAACAAGATTTAAAACTTTTATATCCGCTGCGTTTTTGGTAAAATAGGGATTTTATCACTTTGATAATCTTGTTAAAACCCAACAATGGCATCAGGAGCCGCTTATACGAATGCATGCTTTATTAGACCCAAAATTTTTCGGGTTTATGGTGGGTTTCACCATTTGGCCGAAACTTTTTGGGGTTTTGGTTACCCCATGGTTTTTCAAGGTTATACTTTACATGCATGTGGTAATCTTGAAAAACCAAGTCATTTGGATGATTGTTTAGTTTGTTTGGACAAAACCCGAAACTTTCGGTTTGCTTAAGCTTTGGCCAAAAGTTTTGAGGCAAAAAGGGGAACCATTTTGGTCTTGTATTATTGCATATTTGGATGTGTAATAGATGTTCATAACCTAGCCATGCCTTGTGTTTGGTTGGATGATTGTGTTGGTTGTTTGTTCATTCGATTTGGTTGTAATATTTATTTGGGTTTGTAATCTATTTATTCATTCATATGGCTTGTAATAATAAGTAGATTAGATGTATTTCTTTTACTAGAAAAATGTATTAGGATATATTTTGTAAAAGAAGATGCATGGATGGAAGCCCAAATAAAATGATGAAGACCACAACACCGGGAGTCAACACTTGGAGCATATGGATGCGGAATCAAGTGGGAGTTCACCGACACAAGTGCATGTTCTTTTGGGTCCCTTAGGAGAGACTTTTTGACACACTTGTCTTCGGTCAACAAGTGTGATCAATATTTGGAGGCTATGGTTATGAACTTGTGGTTGTGTATATTTTGTGCTTGCATGGTTGATTTACTTATTATTTGCAATATGGTTTGCTTAACAACTTAAAATCAACTAGCATAAAATTGGTTCCTTAGAAATCGTTAGGTAATAAAAATTGGTTTTATTAATAACTAATGATTTCATAATAAAAATGGGTTTTATTAATTGGAACTTTGAAAATGGGTTTTTCAACTAAGTACCATACATTTGAATGCATGCAAATGAAAGGTACAATAAATAGTTTTCCAATCTAGAATTTAGAAAACTAAAATCCCCTTTTAAAAACAAGTTAAATACCATCCTTTTATACGACACTTAAGTCACTTGTAGACTTGAAAGTGAGTTAGGATCACCTAAGCACTTTTAAGAAAACTTGTGATCTTAAAGTGATTTTACAAGTACTTTTGGCATTAGGATCACCTAACCACTTGTATGAGTAAACTCACACGTGTGTATAAGTAGGACGACTTGATTTGAAACCATGACTATAGGATCACCTTAACATGGCGTTCAAAGGTGTTGATGGGATTTAACATACCAACTAAACATATGATGTTTAACCGATCCCATAAAACTAGAAGTTGCAAAGGGTTGCAATTGTCAAACGTTGACTACCTTGTTAATTCGAATAGTAGGATAAAGGTCACCTAACTACTATTTGAATGAAACGTTGGGTTCTAGATTTTAATCAATAATTGTCTTGGAGACATCTAAAGGGTATTAAAGATTAAAATTTTATTAATATCGAAAATACTAATTTGAACTTTGTTAAAATTCTTTTAGATGGCCGCAAACAATGCACCGAACGCAATTATCCCACACGTGCATAATCTATCACTAAGATCCATTCTGGATAAGGATCGTCTAAACTTTAACAACTTCATGGATTGGTATCGAAACTTGAGAATTGTTCTCAAGCAAGAAAAGAAGTCTTATATTTTAGACGATCCTATTCCCGATGAACCCGATGTCAATAACTTGGATGCCTATGCGGATTGGTTAAAATACACCGAGGATTCGGTACAAGCTTCTTGCCTCATGTTGGGAACAATGATTCCCGAGATCCAAAAGGATTTCGAGAATCATGGGGCGTATGACATGATAACCCAACTTAAGGAAATGTTCCTTACTCAAGCTCGGGTTGAGCGATTCGAAACGGTTCGAGCGCTTCATGCATGTCATATTGAAGAAACCCAGTCTGTTTCATCTTATGTACTTAAGATGAAGAGCCACATTGATCGGCTTGAACGGCTTAACTGTCCCGTCTCAAAAGAGTTAGCCACGGATTTAATCATAAATGGCTTAACCAAAAGGTTTGAGACATTCGTCATGAACTACAACATGAATGGATGGGACAAAAGCATTGGTGAGCTTCACGCAATGCTTAAGACAGCAGAGGCCGGCATGGGTAAAAAGGTTTTACCCGTTCTTGCGATCAATGAGGGTGGCTCAAAGAAAAGGCATCACCCGGAACCAAAAGCAAAGGTTGCCGTTGGTAAGGGGCAAGTCAAGAAGGGGTTCAAGGGAAAGGCAAAGGCAGAGCCAAAGCCAAAGAAGCTAAAGGTTAGCGCTGAGGATCCGTGCTTTGGTTGTGGTGAGATAGGTCATTGGATGAGAAACTGTCCGACCTATCTCAAGGAGTTGAAAGCTAAGAGGGATGCAGGGCAAACCTCAGGTACAACTTTCATGATTCACATTGATCTTAATATTATTTCTTCTAACACATGGGTATTGGATACCGGATGTGGAACTCACATATGCAATTCATTGCAGGGGTTCAAAAGAAGAAATGAGGTGAAGAAAGGAGATATAAGTCTCTTCATGGGTAATGGAGCAAAGGTTGACGTCCAAGCCTGAGGAGATTATGTTTTAAAGCTTCCAAATGGTTTGGAAATTGTTTTGAAAAACATTTTATATTCCCCTAGTTTGACTAGTAATATTATCTCTGTTTTTGTATTAAGACAATCTGGTTATGACTTTAAGTTTGTTGATAAGGTATTTATGTTTTCATGGATAATGTCTTTTATTTTAAAGCGATGCCGTTTTATGGCATTTATGAATTAATTCATGATGACTCATACATTGATAACTCGTTGTACCAAGCTAACACCAAAAGACTCAAAATGGATTTGAGTAATACTTTTCTTTGGCATTGTCGTCTTGGTCACATAAACAAGAATCGTATTCATACACTTCGAAAGAATGGTCTTTTGAAATCAAATGTTGATTCATTTGATGAATGTGAATCTTGTTTATTGGGAAAGATGACCAAAGACCCTTTAATGGAACAAATGAAAGGGCGAAAGACTTATTAGGTATCATACATTCGGATGTATGTGGACCTTTTAGGACAATGACAAGAAATGGTGAAAGATACTTCATTACCTTTACCGACGATTATAGTCGCTATGGGTATGTGTTCTTGTTAAGACACAAAAATGAGGCCTTTGAAATGTTCAAAGTCTTCCAAAATGAAGTACAAAATCAACTCAACAAAACAATCTAAGTACTACGTTCCGATAGAGGAGGTGAATACCTCAATGATGCGTTTCTAGAACATCTTAGGAGTTGTGGGATTGTCTCACAACTTACTCCACCTGGAACACCACAACATAATGGTGTGTCCGAAAGGAGGAATCGAACTTTATTGGACATGGTTCGATCCATGATGGCTAGATGCTCATTACCTCTATCATTTTGGGGTTTCGCTGTGATCTCTGCTGCCCGTATTTTAAATATGGCACCAACCAAGAAAGTGGATAGGACACCTTTTGAAATATGGCATGGAAAGGCTCCAAAATTTTCATATTTAAAGGTATGGGGTTGTGAGGCTTATGTTAAGATCTACACCCCTGACAAACTTGAATGTCGATCCACTAAGTGTATATTTGTAGGATATCCCACGGATTCGATGGGATATTATTTCTACAATCCAAGCGAGCATAAAGTGTTTATAGCTCGAAAGGCTAAGTTCTTGGAAAGAAGGTTCCTTATGGAAGGAACTGATAGAACTGTAGAACTCGAAGAGGATCGAGAACTACAAGCCGATACACGTTTGGTTGACACTAGCAATCAACAAGAGGTTATTGAGGATGATCAAATGGTTGATCAAAACACACAAAACATTCGCAAATCTGGTAGAGTTAGCACCCCACCTGAGAGATATGGATTTTTCATGGATGGATGCTACGTGGTTGATTCGGATGAACCCACCACATACCGAGATGCAATGTCGCAATCTGATTGTGACAAATGGCTAGAAGCCATGAATGTTGAGATGCAATCCATGCATGACAATCAAGTATGGGACTTGGTTGCTCCACCTCTAAATTCCAAGCTGGTTGGAAGTAAGTGGGTTTTCAAGAAGAAAACTGATATGCATGGAAACTTGGATACTTATAAAGCTAGACTTGTAGCAAAGGGTTTCACTCAAACTCAAGGGGTTGATTATGATGAAACTTTCTCGCCCGTGGCGATGCTAAAGTCTATAAGGATATTGTTTGCCATAGCCGCATATTATGACTATGAGATATGGCAAATGGATGTCAAAACTGCTTTTCTAAATTGGCATCTTAATGAAGATGTTTATATGGTTCAGCCTGAAGGTTTTGTCGATCCACAACATCCTAACAAAGTATGCAAGTTGAAGAAATCAATCTATGGATTGAAACAAGCATCCAGAAGTTGGAATCACCGTTTTGATGATGAAGTTAAGAAATTTGGATTCATCAAAAACGCTGATGAAGCTAGTGTGTATAAGAAAGCTAGTGGGAGCATCATAACCTTTCTGGTATTATATGTCGATGACATATTACTGTTTGGAAATGACATTCCAACCTTGGAAGGTGTGAAAGCCTGGCTTGGAAGCTGTTTTTCCATAAAGGATCTTAGTGAAGCCGCCTATATTCTGGGAATAAGAATCTATAGGGATAGATCAAGGCGGTTGATAGGTTTGAATCAAAGTGCATACATTGACAAAATCTTGAAAAGGTTCAAGATGGAAAACTCTAAGAAAGGTTTGGTACCTATTCAAAGAGGAACGATGTTGAGTGCTTCTCAATGTCCAAGCTCAAAGGATGAGCAAGACAAAATGAGTGGTATCCCATATGCATCTGCTATAGGATCCATCATGTATGCCATGATTTGCACTAGACCGGATGTGTCATGCGCCTTGAGCATGACAAGTCGATACCAACAAAATCCGGGAACTAGCCATTGGATGGCTGTTAAGAGCATATTGAAATACCTTAGAAGGACTAAGGATATGTTTCTAATATATGGCTCTGGTGAGGAGGAACTCGTTGTAAAGGGTTACACTGATGCGAGTTTCCAAACTGATCGAGATGATTTTCGATCACAATCGGGATACGTTTTCGTTCTCAATGGTGGTGCTGTCTCATGGAAGAGTGCAAAACAAGACGTGGTAGCTTTATCCACCACTGAATCTGAATACATCGCCGCCTCCCTGGCAGCTCAAGAAGCTGCATGGATTAGAAAGTTCATTGCCGATCTAGGAGTGGTTCGTACCATTCAGGACCCTCTAGAGATCTTTTGTGACAACGAGGGTGCGATTGCTCAAATCAAGGAACCCCGCGCACATCAAAAGACTAGGCACATTGAGCGGAGATTCAACTACATAAGGGATGAAGTTGAAAAGGGAAAGATATGTATTCGCAAAGTTCACACTGATCAAAACATTGCGGACCCACTCACGAAACTCCTTGAAAGGCCGAAGCATGAGAGTCATACTTGCGCCTTAGGACTTCGATATTCTAGTGATTGTATTTGATCAAAATTTGTATTTGGATATTGGAACAATTTTATTTTAACTCAATCATATGGTTTTGGTTATGGTCATGTTCTTGAGTTATGTTCCATTTTAGTATGTTTAAATCCGTGAATAATTTGAATTATTCTAAACGTCTGTAGTCGTTCATATTTGTGGGAACAAATGTGAAAGTAAGACTATTATGAACTTGGATTGGTAGATATTCATGAGGTATGAATATAGCAAAGGGTTGCTGCCAAGGTTCATAGATATTTATGGAATAAATATTGGACTGACCCGCTCTCAATTTTACTGCATGGAATCCTTGGGATTTGTGATCATAAGTAAATTTGAGTAAAGGCGAACTTCATAGTATCCTCCGACCTGAGATACATATTGGGTCTTGATATTCATCGACTATTATGCTTTGACTTAGTTCTTCGCTGCTCTGAAATATGTCAGTACATAAGGCTAAGCTCAAGTATAGTACAAGGTGATAGTGAGAGACGTATATAGTCAATATGGGATTTGTCCCTCTTATTCGTTGAGAGTTAAATGTCTAAGGCCTGACAAGTTAAATCAACAGAGAATGATCACTATGTGTCTTTGGATTTAACATGACATTTGTGGCAAAAGGATAAATGACAGTTTCACCTAAATCATTTTCAAGTATGGGACTTGAAAGGGATGATGTTATTGAATGGCACTTCGTCATACGTATTAGGGGTAGTAAACCGTAGTTAGGCGGTATTTGCTACTTGCATCAATCTTCTATGTATCTTGTGCAAGTGGGAGATTGTTGGACTCGGTCTACCCAAGAGACATATTAAATTGATGTGGCTAGTACGTTATGATCCAAGTTGGGTCATACCCAATAACAAGCTAGACAAACACCGATAATATTCGTTCATATATGATGTGATCATAACAAATGAATATTAACACTTGAGTTATTTGGAAAGGGGTTTCTAAATAAAATGTACTTGTGTAATAAACAAATCATATGGATGATTTATGTTTTATGAAAGAACATTACATAGTGTTATTTAAGTTGGTTAAATAACAATATGTGAATAATAATAACCAAGCATGTCACTTAACATATAATAGGTTTTATAAGTTATAAGTTATAAACTTATAAAAGTATATATGTATGGATATATATATATATGTTTAAAGTTTTATAAAAGAAAAAGATAATAACTCTTTCAAATGTAATATTAGTATATGTTTGAGTGGAGACATGCAATGGTTATTATTGGTGGAGAGAAAGATGCCTTTAAATAAAACCAAGTCTTTCTCTTTCATTCTTTCATAACACACATAATTTCCAAGTAAACTTTTCTCTCTTCCTCTCTTGGGTATTTTCATCCAACATAAGAAAAGAAGAAGAAAATTTCAAGTGCAAATCCTAGCTAGAAGTGGTGTGTTGTTGAAGCTTGGGGTATGCTAGCTTGAGGAGCTTCCATATTCAAGTTCTTACCTTTCCATCATCATCTCTTTCACCCGGTTTTGTCTTGTTGAAAGGTAGTAGTAACATGCATGGACTTATAGTGACATGCATGTATTTGATAGTGTGTAATTCGTATTTGGATCCGGGTTTGGGTTTTGCATGTTTAAAATTGGTTTTATACATATCATATTAACAAGATTTAAAACTTTTATATCCGCTGCGTTTTTGGTAAAATAGGGATTTTATCACTTTGATAATCTTGTTAAAACCCAACAGCCTTTATGACTCACATTTCATGACTCACGTTTATGACTTACACATTATGACTCTCATTTATGACATGTTTTTATGACTGTACTTTATGACACGCAAATTTGCGAGTCATGGTATTATTTTTTTAAAAAAAATATTTATTATTATTTATTATTATTATTATTATGCTAATATTTAAATTAATGACACAATTATACAAAATAAACCTTTCGTTTCATTTCTTAATTAAGCATCCTACATCAAAATGTTACAAAAAATATTTTTTTAGTCAATACAAGAAATCATTCTTGAAAAACAAACTGAACCGCATAGCTTGCCCATTCTTCACGAACCGCGTCGAGATCCGCATCCGTGTATACCTCTTTTCCTCCACCAACCTAAGAAGAAAAAAAAAGACGTTACAAACTTGGTCGGGTCAAAACATATTCGATCAAAACAAACCAATAAAAGAGTAAATTACACTTACATTGTTATTGACGAGTATGTCAAGTCCGTCACGAACTATCTCCTTCATGAAGTTTAAGATATAATATCCACACTATATACTTCCCGGTTGAGTTGGACACTACAGAATAACATATTCAAAGTTACAGATTAGAACAGCCCGTATATCATAATAACGCTCAGATCAGAACAGCCAGCGTGCAGATCAGAACATCGCACGAGCCCGGATCAGATCAGCACGTGCGCAGTCAGTTCAAATCTGCGCGCGCGTGCAGATTAGTATGCTTGCAGTTCATATAAGATATGATAATAACGCGTGCAGTTCAATTTCCATTTAAAGAAATTAAGTACTCACCTTGTTGTTGACCCAGTTGACTTTGATACGCATGTTGGCTCCCGTTTTTACAGTGTACACTATCATTGCGCTACAATATAAATTTTGAAATATATCAATGAATATAATATATAATGTTTCAATAATTTGTATAACTTACGCATCGATAATTTGCCTTAGCTACGGATTGACATCGATAAGCCTTAATGAATCCAGATAATAACAAGTAGTAGTTTTAAAGTCTAACACGGCCAACACCCAATGGTTTCTACAAAATTCAAAAACCAAATAAAGTTAAACAACTTAGTTCTATTTTATCCACGAACAAGAATTTAAATGAAAATTCAAACCCGGGATTACAGGGTACTATGATGATGTCATTGTTGTTTCTTTTTGTTTGGATCTTGATTTACAATCATCTTTCATGGTTGCAGTCGCTGTCACAAAACATATTCCACGATCTGGAATCGGTCCATTCTTGATTTGCTCATACAAGTACCTGTAAACGTACAACTACAAAATTAATTAAATAAAATTTGTTTCACAAACGATTCTTTATAATAAAGCTATTCAATTACATCATATATGAAGTAACAATAGAACCACTCATCCAACCCAATGTAAAAACCGCTTCAAAATCTTCTATACCTAGGTACGTGTAACTCTCGTACCCAAAACACTCATCCTCACTCTGAACTTTTATGGAGTCAACATTTGCAAGCTGTGCGTCAACCACTAGTGCAGCCATCGTCAAGACAACACTTTCTTCGATTCTCACCCTTGTCGTCTGTTGTGCTCTCGTCTTTCTTTTTTGAAACGCCTTTTTATCTTTTCTTGTCTCCATTCCTTTACCTTTCGGGTTTTTGTCTTCCTCATGTGGTTTTTCGGTTTTTTCTTTATCAATTTTCATTCCTTTACCTGTCTCCTTTTCTTTTCCATTATTTTTTTCTTTTTCCTCATCAGGTTCTCGTAGCCGTTTATTGGCGTTCTTACTTCCTATTTTTGGTAATGGCTTTGCAAATGGTTTCTTCACCGTTTTTTCCTACAAAAAATATAAATAAGTAATTTAAATTAGACCTCATGTACATATGCATTAAATCTATATGTAAATAATATTACCAAGTCCGAGGATCGAATGACAAGATGTGTTGGCCAACTTAGTATGTGTCCCACTCCATCTTTGACTTTATAAATGAACTCCTCATCTAGCGGTATCGGTAGTAAAGAATCTCCTTTTATACTGCACTCCATCATAACAGTAATATTCTCACTTGTTTCCCTCATTATAGTTCCCGTGGCGACTATATTTGTAACAACCTCAACCGCAAGATAGCACGATTTATCCTACATATATATAGGACGTTAGTAATCAAGAACTGCAATGGTTATTACTTACAAATTAGAAAGACTTACACATGATTCTTCGAGTGGTTCGTCTTCAAAGTATTCATCTCCCCAAATTTGGCAACTTTCAGCTTCGGAAGCATGATTCATGCCCCTTTTTAATTTCTCTACCTCATCTTCAAGTTTACTGAACCGTTGATCCGACATCTTTTTCTCCGTTTCCATATAGTACTTAACACTCTTGAGTAAGAAAAAATATTGGCATGGAGTAACAAATTTACCCATCCCACGTACATGCCCACGTACTTCCTCAGTACCGAGGGCCTAGGGCCTGTGTAAGCACATCATAGTTTCCACGCACTTCCTCATTACTTCCTGATTGTTGAAGCTCATCCTGTAATTGATCAATTATGTAAGGTAGGGCTGGCATATCGTGTATACCCGTACACGATAAGACACGAACACGAAATGGGTATACCTGTACACGACACGAAAACTTATCCTGTACCTGTAACCCAAACACGAACACGAACCTGTTAATACCTGGTATACACGATAATACACGATAGTACACGGTAATAGCTGTTTAGAAACACATATTTGACAACCTTTTAGCGAAACAAAAGTCGACGAAAGTTCATAAAAGTCTTAAAATAAAATATCAAAGTCGACGGGTGGAGGCCGGAGACAGAGTATGGCCACGACGGGTGATGGCTAGCGTGAGAGGGAAGGCCGGCGATGGATTTCGGGTGATGGCCGGCATCAGAGGGAGGATGGATGTTGAGACTTGAAAGACAGACGGCTGTAAGAAACTAAGAATGAATTAGAAATGGATAATGGGATATGATATAAGTTATAACTATATATATTTTATATATATTTATTTAATTTTATAAATAACCAGGTATTAACAGGTACCTAACAGGTAAACATGTATTATACATGTTTAGACACGAAAATTAACAGGTAATTTCGTGTCTACCTGTTTAGTAACGAAACCTGTTAATGTCTTACCTGTTACCTGTTAAAGTCGTGTAGGTACGTGTCGTGTATTTGTGCCTTGTGTATAAATTGCCAGGCCTAATGTAAGGTTCTATGATTTTTAAGTCCGGTTGTATGACGAGTCCAACAACAGGTGTGGTTTCGCATTTCCTACTTATATATCGTTTTGTTGTACTGTAACGAATTGACAGACTATAGGCTACCTTAAACAATACTACATATAGATTATGTGATTGGTCCTTAAAAGTCTTAAAGAAGAATGATATAAAATAATATAAATAATGGACTATTTTTTTAATTTGTTGATTCATTTAAATCTAACTACAATGAAACAAAATTAAGATAGGAAATTTAAATAACACGATTATGAAGACGACAACGTGAAATATCAAATTTGAATTGAAATAATGAAATTCAATAATTTTATGGCTAATAGCATAAAGCTAGTGGGACTCCTCCGCATGATGCGACTGATCGGTATTAATTCGACCTATTACAATACTGACAAACTGCCATAACAATTGAATGAGAAAACCAAAAAAATAAACTTTTCAAGCTGTCACAGCTATTAAACTTTTAGGTTAACACATTAATCTTGTCATATAGATATTATTTTTCTTATGATGCTTTAGCGTAAAGAAACATCTTGGTAAGTTTAGTTTTTGTCCGATATGTGGATCGGAAATTGAGGCATCGGTCGAACACGTGTTTGTCTTGTGTGGCCTTGCCCAAACTACGTGAAGTTTAATTTCACAATGGGATAAGTTGCCTGCCTTATTATCTTTAAGTATTCGCGATTTGATGGAGTTGCATAAATTTTGTTTGCTTTCAAATGAGAAAGCAAAATTGTTCCAAGCGATTTGTTTGATAGCGGTTTGGTGCTTGTGGAAAAAGAGAAATGCATTGGTCCATAGCGGGATTTCAATCCATATTGGACCTAAAATATCACTAGCGCCTTGTAATGACTGTGAATAAGGAGAGAACTTCATAGTTAAGTATGCTTAGGTGAGAATAATATTAGGATAAATGACTATTTCATAATTCTCTATACTGACAAAAAAAAAATATTAGCTTTATATGGGTAAAACAAACACTATTTATGATGTGAAGGGCGTTATATTACAACTATTGTTACTATTAAATAACTATCACATTAGACATGAAAATCTCGTAGTTATTAGAACTTTGCATTATTTACTTACTTTACTAGCGATTATTATTGTTGATATAACTGGCGTATATTAATTATCTGGCGTATTTTAATTATATGCTATAAAAGAATATAATATTTACCTATGTTAATAACCCCCGTATAAATAATTAGATAAGTAATAGCAAAGAATATGATGAAGCATCTTCCAAGCTAGTATCCAAACATACTCTTAGTGGCATTCACCATAAGTTCTTCATGACACCCACACGTATGTGTAGTTATATAACACAAAAACAACGTAAACATGTATATATATGTGTAGAATAATTTTGAACTTACGTACGTTGTCAAGGGTTCTTCAACAAAAAAATAATATACACGAGAAGCTTAGAACGAATGAACGATATATATCACAAAAAAGAATATTGTTGACGACAAAAGTTGAAAAAATAAATTATTATTTTACACTAGATCATGTCGCGCGCGGGAATCCGCCGACGGTAAAGGACAAAACATGTCCCTTCCTTTGTTCTAGCTCACCACCTGGTTGCATAATAAACAAATGATAATTAAGTTATAGTATTATAGTATACACCTTCTTTTATTGGCAAAGGTCAGGAAATTTAGTATATAAATTTAAATTTTACTTTAAAAATGATTAATATGATGATCCATTCACCATTCTATTTTCATTTTGGTGTCAAAAGTCCCTACATGGAGGGAGGTTAAAAACAAAATATATCTCATGGCATAGAGTTAATATTAGTAACATTTCGTTCTCTCATATTCAGTTCGCTCATAAACCCCTTATTAAAGTTGAGTGGCTCTAAAGAATCATTTGATTAAGCTTTACTAATATGAGATAATTAGTCCTGACAATTATATGATAAAAGTAATTGTAAATAAGTTGAACGGACAAATATAGTTACCCTGATACGCCTATTAATATTGGAAGAATTAATCATTATTAGATATCTTTATTCCGCATAACTAATGATTGAGAGATCGATCTTTACTATACCATGAACACCAAAGAACGGCATCATTCTTCCAAATGATTATTTGTCAAGATTGAGGCGTCATAACGGGAATCAATATGACTTCACCATCATTGTAGAAGATCACGTTTCCCGCATGTATGATTAATTTGATGTCTAAATTCATGTTTGTGATTGAATCTACACTATTTGGATTTATGTTTTACCCATGTTAATTAAAAAGATATTTAAAAATAACCATGAAATTTATTAGATTACCACTTAATCTTTTTTGCAGAGGAAGAGAAAAACGGTGCAAGAGATTCTCGCCGCCAACCTATGTTGGTGTACGAGGTTATTTTTCGTGCGATATAGCGCATGAGGTACCTGGGTTGGCATAGGAGATGAAGAGTTCGCGTCAAGACTGTTTTGGAAATTTAAAAAAGTCAAGACTGTTTTAATATATAACATTTTTCTGGTTAATTTGGCTATTTTGGTGATTTTCCCGAGCATCTAGTTGATCAGTGATTATTGATAAATTTTAGAAGAAAAAAAACTCTCTAAGTATTTATACCATAATGTCGTATGTTCTTCATAAACATACATTTTATTTGTGTCTAAAGCTCTTTCAATAGTTTTAAACACACAATTATGTATGTATATGTATATGTATATATATATGTATATGTATATGTATATGTATATGTATATGTGTATAGGTATCAAGGTATGTGTAAGAGTATATTATATGTATGTGTATTAGGATAAGTATGAGTATAAGAATGTGTATAATTATGACTATTACCGTTTGTTGAAAATGTGTAGCAACAATCGCTACGCATTCGGTACGAATTCAGATGAATTATTTTATAATAGTTATTATTATTATCATTAGCATAATTATTTGTATCATTATTAATTAACTTTTATTAACTATATAATAATATTATTGTTATGTACGTCTATGTATGTGTATTATGTCTGTATGTGTCAAGTTGCCACGATACTGCAACGGCCAAAGTCATCGCTTCCAGTTGAGTTTCACATGGGTTTTGATCAGTGTTTTTGAGACCGGACCTGTTCGACAGGGATTCAATCACATGACCGGTTCAATTCTACATGATTCGCTTGGTTCTTAAAAAATCAGCCTTTTCAAATCGGTTCACCGCTCCGACTAGGGGTTATTTATTCGGGTTTTGGTTTGTTCGGGTCGGGTTGTTCGGGTTTGAGCTCAAAACAAATTGACCCAAAAACCGACCCAAATAAGTTCAGTTTGTTCGGGTTTTGGGTTAAATGGGTCGGGTTAATTCGGGTCGGGTTTCGGGTTTATCAAATTAAAATATTTATCCACCTTTAACAATAAAACAAAACCATATTCTAAGTCGTTATAAAACCGTAATATACAACCATATTCAATAATGAATTATAATATTCAGCAAAACCTAAAATTTATCATACAAGCATGAATTAGATGGGATAGAGTGTTGTAGCATGTGGATCAATACTTGTGTAGATTGAAGAAACATGTCCAATACATATTGGTTTAAACTAGTAGGGGTTCCCGCGCGTTGCAGCGGGGACACAATGAGGATTTGATCGGTTTAATGAAATCTAGACTGTGTAAGATTAAATTCGTTACAATTTACAAGTGCACAGCCCGCTTTTCGAGTGGTTATATTATTACAATAAACGATCCAACAATCTACTACTAACATGTCTTGACAACATCAGTGTAACACAAAACAAATGTTGTGTTACTTTCATTTACATATCATTCACCAATAAATGTGGAGGGGAAATGGTTTAAACACTAAAACCATTACACCTATAATTGTATAGATTCAACGGTATTGAGATCTTGCATAATCCGGGGGCAGTGACAGAAAATCCATTCGATATTTCCGAACCGTTAATTCAAGGCTTAATTCCACATTATGTAGACTGCATTTGAACCCACAAAGTCAAAACAGATGCAACCTGCAACATTGACAATCATTTAACACTCTAAAACTGAGAACTATGACTATCTGAAATTTGAAATTAAAAGTTACTGTTTAAGGTAACGTGATACCAAAGTAACATCCAAAGGTAGTTTTAAAAAGGAATAAACATGGTCTAGCATGGAAATATGTAAAATTCAACATAATCAAGTGGCACATCAGGAAACAAAAGTGTGTTATGAGTCTAGTAAGCTTGTCAAATGGGCCACAACAAATATGTATACTTAAAAAAAAGTGTTTTACAAGTCAAGAAAACTGTCCAAATGGGCCGAATCAAGTATGTATACTTTATAGCAAACTAAAAAAATAAGCATTTTACGAGGCAAGCAAACTATCTGGCCAAATCAAATATAGGCATTTACAAGAAACGTAACAAAACATAGTGAATTTAACTTACCATATGAATATAACAAACAAAATACTACTCTCCTTGCTTTCTCTCAATAAAGTCACAAAAAGCAAACAGAATACAAACTTGCGTGAGGTCTAGAAAAACACATGTACCTGTTTGTTTACTCGTTGAATTTTGAGCTCTTTAACAATTTCCATAGCCCAAATCTTCATATCGGTTTTTCTAATCATGTAAGAATAAAAATTAAGTCTAATCATGTGCATACTCTTTTGTCTAAATTTATAAAAAAAAAATAACAAAAATGATGTAACAGTTTGACTCGATTTATTTTTAAGTAATTTTTTATTTCACACATTAGTCTAGTTTGGGTAGAACATATACCGGACCAACCGATTATTAAATATAAAGAACCCATTATTAAATAAAATAGTCAAACCCGTCCTGACGCGAACCAAAATAACCTTTTTTAAGAATAGATCTTATGAACCGTTTTGACCAAAAACTTATGAACCATAGCCCGAAACCGCCCTATATGACTTCACCATTTTCAGTAACCAGGCGCATGCCATTGGTTTCAGATTAGAGTGTGGCTAAACATTTTTAAAATAAGATAAGTTAGAAAAATATAATATTGTCATATGATTTAAAAAAAAAAAACTAACTACAGCTTAACATGTGATAGTTTTGTGCCCCAAAGTTAGGGCTTGTAATAAAAAAGCACCTAGTATAACCATGTTAGACAAGATATTATTCCATATTTAAATAATGTCTAATTGTATAAGGTCTAGTTTGTATTATTCAAGTCTATATATATCATGTAATCTCATTATTATTTACAATAACAATTATCATTCCCTCTAATTAACTTGGTATCACAGCCAGTTATTCCTAACCCTAATTCTGCAGCACAAACCTGCCGGCCCTACCTTTATTTTTTTTCCTGATCACACAACAGCAGCCTTGCTGCTGTCTTCCTCCGTTGTACCACCCCTCCAATCTTCCTCTTTCTTTCTTTTTCTAAAACCAATTACCTATGGCCACCCTCAATGCTTTTGATCAAAAAGAAAAAGTAGTCCACAACTCCCATAAGTTTGGATTTACCCTCAACTCCGATAACTACAGTTCCTGGTTATTGGTTATTCACCTGTTCTTAGTCACCAATAATCTTTTTGGTTATTTTGACAGAACCATACCCTGCCCTCCAACAACCATAATTGTTCCTGCAAATAATGCACCTGCACCACCACCCGAATCCCAACCTAATCCACAGTACCCAATCTGGCTTTCCAACGATGCACACGTTCGGATGCTCCTTATCTCCACTATCTCTGAGGGCGCTTTACATCATGCTAGAGGCACTCTTACTGCCCGTGACCTTTGGCTTGCCCTAGAGCGGGCCTTTGCACCTCACACTTCCTCCCGAGAATATACCTTAAAAACACAACTTTTAAGGATTGAGATGAAGGTTGATGAAACCCCTACAGCATACCTCCAACGTGCACAAGAATATGCCTTTGCCCTAGCTAATATTGGCGAACCCTTTAAAGAAAAAGACCTTGTTATGATGGTTATTTCTGGCCTACGTGACGAATACCATGGTGTTAAGACCACGGCCCTTACTCGTCAGTTTGCTTACAACGAACTTCATGCCGTGATTGCTGATCATGACTATATGCTTAAACGTTCTGCCCCAATTGTTCCACCTACTCAAGCATTCTCAGCCATGGCTCCATCTTCCGCTAAACCCACCGGAGGCAGCCCTACACCGCCATTAGATGTGGCTGTTCAGGCGGTCCAACAACTGGCGGCCCAACTTGGTGTGCAACTTCAGTTGCCATCTCAGCCCCAAGCCTTCTACACTAACCGATCCGGCAACAATCGCTTCAACAATCGGTAGGGTAACAGTCGTGGTAACTCTAATCGCTCGGGTGGTCCTAGTGGTGGAAATCGCAGTCAATTCAGTTGGGCATCAAATCAGAACGTAGTCTATGGATCCTGTCAAAGGTGTGGCATAGGGCATCTCCCCACTCACTGTCCTAATCGGGACCCAGCCACTGTTCGCCCAAGACAGCAGCCATCGGCTAATTTTGCAGATACCAGGTCATATGCTTCTTCTTCTTGGCTCCCTGACACGGGCTCTAGTCATCATGTTGCCCCATATCTCTCTAGTTTCGAGCATTCTGATGCATATCATGGCGGTGACAACCTCCATGTTGGAAATGGTAATGGTCTACCAATTTTACATATGGGCTCATCCACATTTAATTCCCCAAACCGTACCTTTAACCTTACCAATATCCTATATGTTCCCAAAATTAAACAAAACCTCCTTTCTGTTCAAAAATTTTGTCGTGATAATTATGTTTATTTTGAATTTCACGATTCTTTCTTTTCTGTGAAGGACAAGTCTACACACACTACCCTCCTCACGGGTCCAAGTAATGATGGGCTCTACTCGCTTCGGCTTCCAAGACAACAAGCTATTTCTAAAACTGCCTTTTCTGCTCATCGTGCTTCCTCCAACATTGGGCATCAAAGATTGGGACATCCTCATCCTCAGCTTTTGAAGTCAATGTTGTCTTTTTATCATTTACCTTTGAATAACAATAATTGTTCTGTTTCTTTTTGTGAACCTTGTTCTATTGGAAAATCATCAAAATTACATTTGTTATCTTCTACTTTTAAAACGCCCTGCTTGCGGTGCGCGCATATAATGTATATATGTGTGAACCCTCAGGTGGGCAAAAGTAAAATTGCACTAATTTTGACATTATTTTACTAATCTCATGAAAATAACGTTAAAAGTGGCGGAAGGTTAATCAGGCATCATGTGGTGGCGTTGATAGCCGAAAGACAAGGGCACATGCACCAATCAGCCGGTGTCCCGATGATTGAGTGCTATGTGCCTTATGTCCAAGGCTTGATGCAAAACTACTATCGAGCCGGGGGTCTCACCGGAAGCAGTCTCTATATCCCTATGGGATAGAGGTAAGGGTGTCTACATCTTACCCTCCTCAGACCCTACCATAGCATTGCTATTGGTGGGATATACTGAGTACGATGATGATGATGATGATGATGATGATGATGATGATGATGGTGATGATCTTCTACTTTTAAAAGTACACATATTTTATATTTGCTTATTTGTGACGTCTAGGGACCCGCTCCGTATCCATCTAGTGAGGGTCACAATTATTTTCTTTTGTGTGAAGATCACTTTTCAAAATTCATGTGGATTTTTCCATTTAAACATAAATCTGATGTTTATAATATTTTTAAACAGTTTCTAGTTATGGTTGAACGACAATTTCACACCAAACTTAAACAGGTCCAAACTGATGGGGGTGGAGAATTTCGGTCTCTATCCACCTTCTTTCAATCATTAGGCATTCTTCATCGCCTTTCCTGTTCACACATCAGCGAACAAAATGGTGTTGTGGAACGTCGACACCGACACGTGGTTGAAACAGGTCTCACTTTACTTGCTCAATCTCATGTACGTGCCACATCGTTTCTGGCATTTTTCCTTTGAAACAGCTGTCTACCTTATTAACCGCATGCCTTCACGCTCCAATTCTTCTCTCTCCTTTTCAACATCTTTTTCGTCATCCACCCGATTACTCCTTTTTAGAAGTCTTTGGTTCACAATGTTTTCCCCACCTACGTCCTTACAACAGACACAAAATTGACTTCCGCTCCACTCCATGTGTCTTTCTCGGATATAGCTCCCATAATCATGGTTATCGGTGCTTTGACCCCGAAACCTAGCGGACATACATTGCCCGGCATGTTCGCTTCAATGAACTCTGTTTTCCATTCAAATCTTCTCAACTTAACAATCTTCACTCCCCTTCACCCTCTCCCGACCCCTATGTCTCTATATATCCCAATCCACCTGACACCGATGACTTTATCCCACCTTCCGTACAACAAAATACTACCTCTACGGCTGCTGGTAACCCACCAGACCAGCCTTCACCAGCTGCTGTCCCAGCCTCCCCAGCAGCAGGGATACATGTCCCACCTCCTCCTCCACCACCTCCTAGGCCTCCCCTAATCCATACCTACCATCGCCGCCACAAACGACCCCCCCAAACAGCCACCAACCAGCCCCAAAACAACACTCATACAGCCACCGAACAGCCCCAAAACAGTAACCGAACAGCCCCAAAACACTCAAAGTTTTCAACGTGTCTCGCACCAAACCGAATGTACACAAATTACTCACTGAACCATCTCCGGATGTAAACAAATCATCCAGCTACCCGTTTACAGTCGGCCTAACAGTCTTATTGTAAAATACCAAAGCTAACTCAATATCAACCAGAAGCAACAATTCTCAGCTGCACCCTACGAGTAGTTTTTTAATACAAAAAGTAATAAAATATATAACTAATACATTAGAGTAAAAGCATACATCAAAACCAAATTCAAGCCGAACATGTAGACCACACACAAACACATGGTTGACATGTACATTTGATTTCAAACCTAATTCTTTTTAAATTTAATTTTGATATGGTTTTTGGTATGATTACACAAAACATTCATCAATTTATGATGCTAATTATAAAATCCTGGTCATGGCATTTTATCAAACAAACAAAAGTCAAATGATATTACCTTTGGAAAGAAATGGTCAAACGCCCACCTTAGACCACTTCTATTGAAGCGTTTGATATGAGCCCGGTAACCAAATGCTGCAACATGTCCTTTGCGTGAAGTCTCCCAAAGTGAAATCCTTTGTTAAAAAACAAACAAAAGAACGAAAAAATAATTAATTGTGGTTACAAAAACAATAAAAATATGAAATTTCGAGTTGAGTACAAACCAAAATACTTGTAATTTCAAATGATTGATCCCCGATCCAATCCATATGTATATTAACTGTCAAGTTTGGGACCATTTTTTGTTAGCGGTTCGTAAAAACACACCATGTTCGGCTGCAAGCCAATTGTTGTAAACTTCAAAGTTTTGCAGAATCATTGAGTCAGCAAAAGTCAAACCGAAAAAAGAAAGGGAACATTATATGCATTTGAAAAAAATAGTTTGCTACCGTACCTAGTACATTTCGGTGGCTCCCACCTACAATGAACAAAAGTCGATGACATTTATTTAACGCGTGCCTTCCTTATACCAAAAAAATTGCTCCAATTAGGATCCATCTGCATGATATAAGCATTATATAAGGTAGAAGACAATACTATAAACAAAAAAAAAATAGTTCATAAATCATCATTGTCACATGAAGTCGTTTTAATTTTAAGGACAGTAATCTAAATTTAGTATTCACTTCTAAAAATTTAGTTACGACCCGTACCAATACATAAAAGAAAATACTTCTATTAATTAGGTTTCAAGGAAAAGCTTCAAACCCGCTCCGACCCTAGGCCTTGTTGTGCAGAACTCGTTCCACCAAAACCTGTGAGGAAATTTAATACAGCACCGAACTCATGACTTTCTAAAGTCAATATTTTTTACATAACAATCTGGTTTGGCTTGGCTAAGTTTGGGCTCAAACAGAAACAATATATGAAATATCTGTTTAACTTTTAAATGCCATTCCGGTTGGTTCCGATTTTGGGTTTCGTTTTGGTTTTGTTCAGTTTTTGGTTTTGATTCGTTTTTGTTTTTGTATTTTTGGTTTCATTTACGATTTTTGGTTAGAGTACCCAAAACCGTGTTTTACTCGTAAAGCTAATTCATCTTATGATAAAGCTATAATATCATAATATCATCATAACAATTTCACGAATGCAATTTAAAGATGAAGTTAGATTTGATGTCAAAACCACCATAAAAATATGATTTGAAATATTTAGATAATAAAACTCGTATCCTCAGCCTATGTTGGTCACAATCTGTTTTTACGCCAACCTATTGTTGGTCATTAACTTGTGACCTGAACTAAATCGGGACTGTTTTTTAATTGACCCATTATGATTTGAAGCCGTTGTGACTTGTGTGACTCATGACAGGAACCAAATCAACTCGGCCGTTTTAATAGTGACTAATAATTGTGACGTCTGAGCCAAATTCATCAACTAAAAATAACGTTATGCTTAAATGATTTATATGAAGATGCATGCTAAAATAAATGTTTATCATAAGATGAATTAGCTTTACGAGTAAAACAAGAGTTCTCACCTTATGTATTCCACAATTCAAATTCAGTTTGTCACCAGGCGTTCAAAGGAATGAATCATAGCTATAACATGATGCGTATTGGGTATAAAATTAAGCGGTCAACTGTAGTTATGCAAGCATGTTGTTAGTATATATTGCAGTTATACATACAAGACAATTAACATGTTAGATCCAATTCAATCATAAAACCAACTAATTACATATTGTAATATATATTATAAACGATTGCAAAATTAATGAAACTCACCGGGACAAGGACCATCATCTAAAGCGGTCGTGCCGGTGCAATCGAAGGGGTTCAGATTCGAGTGAATATCCGTTGAGGGAAGACGATGACAATTGGAATCGATTGGGCAGTCCACACTTTACCAAGAATGAGCCGATTGGAAAAAAAAATAAAAAAAATCTAAATCAGTTGATTAGTTCCTCATGGCACATAGATGATTTTGAGAGTGAGATAGAGAACGACGTTTGAATTAGGAACAGATGATTGAGACTTCAACTGAAACCGTTTATTGAATGATTCAATTGAATTGAAGATATTAATCGGATAAGTTACTTTACCGCTAAACTACCCTATAAAATTTAGGATACATACATTGATGTATCATACTTCGGGTTATTCGGGTCAACCCGAATAAGGGTATTTCAACCCAAATACCAACCCGAATATTTTATCTCGGGTTGGGGTTAGGAGTTTAATCGGTTTCGGGTGAATTCGGATCAGGTTATTCGGGTCTCAGGTCGCTTCGGTTCAGGTTCCTTATTCGGGTACGGATAAAAAACACACCCCTAGCTCCGACCGAAGAACCGGACCGGTTCAGTGTGGAAAATAATTATTTTTTAATTGAAGATATTCCAGTCCGACCGGTTCTTCCGGTTGAACCGATGAACCGGTTCATTGTCCGACCCGGGTTATGAAAACATTGGTTTTGACTTTTGATCCAGATGAAATCCGGTGATTTGTGACTTGCTACGTGTGTGGTTTCTTGAACTGAATTTGGGAAATGGTGTTTCCCCTATTATACCAATCAATTTGCTATGAATGAGATTGAACCGGATACGTTTGTTTGAAATGGTGTTCTGACCATCGGAGGGGAGTTTTCTATTTGAAAGTTCTCTCTAAAACATCCAAAAATATTGAAAAACTTAAACCACAAGTCAACTAATTTATACAAGAAAACTAAATAATGAAATTAAGACTGCTATAAAAAGGATTTTCAGTATCCCACATGTCAATTCTTTGATCCTAGAACTTGCTGCTTAATCTTTCTCCTATCTTTAATGCCAATTCATCTCTGTTTCTCTGCAAAATGTAAATAAATCAACATAATATGCTAAAAATCCAAAAAGTAATATCACAAAAATAGGTGCATCTGCAATATTGTTTGTTAGTAACAACAGCGTTTATACTCGAACAAATTCATATCCGTGGTGTAATAACCTTCCTCAAACCAGATTGCTTTATTCTTAAGATCCCCTTTTCCTAAGGTGCATCTTTTTGTATGTGATTTTTTTGTTAGTTATTTGACGCTAATCCAAGAACTAACTGCTCAAGAATCAAGATAACAGATAAATTTATGGGATTCAAGAACTCACGGAATGAGATAGTACATCAAAGGATAAATAATTAGGTTTCATTTTTAATGGAATCAAGAAGAATGATATGCACACCCTTTGTGTGGCTTGTAGCTCCTATGGGCCATCCAGCATTGGTGATCATTAGAATCTGAACAAAAGTTATAATCATTTACCCTATATTCTTCTTGAGTTTTTTATTTAAGAATTTGAAAAACAAAAGATAAAAAAAAATTTCTTTTTTCATTCTTGAGTTTTTATTTAAAAGAAAAGAAAGAGAATGGAAAGAAAATTTAAGTCTTTTTTCCTCAAAAACTTTTCAGCCAAATATGGTTTGATTGTGATGGAAAGTTCTTATTAGCATATTACTTATTTACCATTTCTTAATTCACTTTTTCATGTTGCTATAAAGACATAATTGTAAAGTTACAATTTTTTTTCATATCTTTTCATTTCAATCTAACTCAAGAATATAATTAACACTTTCTTTTCTTTTCTTTTATTTTAACTCGAAGAATGACTTTTAAGTATATAATTTCTTTTCCTTTCTTTCATCTGTCCAATCTTACAAAATCTTTTCCTTGTACTTTAAACCCGAGAATGCAGTGATAAGGTCTTGTATTTTATTCCAACTTGAACTAACCTCTTGTAGATTGCGACTTTTTAAAGCTTGAACTAAACAGTATCCAAGCACATCCTATTTGTCTTCTTTTGACTTATAAGAGTCAAATGAGGAATAGTTCAGACTCAAAATTGATAATAGTTGTTTATTCTAGTTTGAAAACTAACCCACTGGCAAAGAAAAGTTCTCTCTATAACATGCAAAAGTAAAAACTCTACAGGTAAACTTAACCAAGTCAACTACTCTTTTATACAGGAAAACTAAAATGCAATCTAGATTCTAGACTGCAATATAAAGGACGATTCGATATCTCACGTGTCAATTCTTTGATCCCAGAACTTGCTGCTTAATCTCTTCTATCTTTGAAGCCAATTCATCCCTATTTCTCTGCAAAATGTGAAAAAAAAAACAATGCAATTAGTCAAAAAATACAGCTGCTAACTTTATAAAAAAAATTTGTTTGCAATTTTGCATACCTTAAAGAGCAAGTAACGCGTGGAGAGCCAGACACTGTAGCCAAGACCAACCAGTTCCATCAATTTAGGAAACTGTTAAAAAACATGTCAAACAAATACATAACTAAGTTATAAGGCAGGTTATGATATATTAAGATTTTAGTTTAGCAAGTACAGAAACCAAATAACACACCAAAGGTATACGATCAATGGATCCTACTATGTTTGCAGCCAACCATAGAGCTGTAACACCACCTACACCAAGCAAAGCAATCGAAAACGAATCTTCAAGATCCAACTACAAATCAAGCACAAGGATTCTTTATCACATATAAATATATAATCATACAAAAGTAACTAATCATCTTTATGATTCAGATAATATCCATGAGAAATAACAACATAGCATACCTCCGTTTTGAGCTTATTTAAGAAATCAATTTGAGGGAACTGATCATCTTCAGCAGCAGCATCATCTTTGAACAAACCAAATCCTCCAAACCCGGTATTCTCCTCGGGTTGACCATCGTTGACCGGCACTCCATCGTCAGTTTCTTCTTTAACATACTGATTTGCTTCACTTGATGTTTCCTTAGAAGCTGTTGCTTTTATAGACGAGTAACTGTACCCGCGTAAGCCTGTAAACCAAAATAAGCAAGAACCTAGTTAGTTTTATAGATTGAAGAAACATCTCTTACAATATCACATCAAAATTATTTAAAAACACTTATTGGGTAAGATCATCGTCATGCTACTTTTCAACAAAAAAAATCATAACTTTCACATGAATTTCACTGAAATCCCTCAATTTAGCTTACTATAAATTATAATTACTTTATAACGCAAGACCAGTACGTACATAATGCAGCGCTGGACGCGTAACCCGACATCAATACGCGTGTAACACGAATTCGGACACGCAACCGGTACCGAAAAGCAAATCCAAAGCCAAAATGTACCAAAATTTCCAAGGAAAAAAAATAACATCTTTTAAACCAACCCCAAACCTGTTGCGGCCGAACCCGTTCTGAGCCGACCCCTTTTGACCCAAACCAAAATACTAAATTTTATGAATGGACCCATTGTGACCCGACCCAACCCGTTTGCCAGTGATAACTATAATCATGAAATTACATATTCCTAGAAACAATTGAAACAGAATGTATGGATTTAACAGCAACAATAATCAAGTAAAATTTGAAGGAAATCGAGGGTGTATAGTTGCAAAAGAAAGTAAAAAGTGAGATTTGGAATGAGCACCTGGATAATTGAGAGAAATTGAGTTTGATTTCAGTTGCAGAGTGGTGATGTGATGGGCAAAAGTGAAAGAGGTAAGATTTGATTGACGATTTGGTATACAACGAGTAAAGGTGCAGATCTCCATTTTTGTGAAGAATAATGATGTTAGGGTTTTGCAATCGAGATTGATTTCTCGAGTATAACAAAAGCGGATGAAATTAAAATTAAAATTAAAAATTAAAAATTAAAAAAAACCAAGGTATATTTTTAAAAACTAAGAAAAAAACAAACTTACTAATCATCTATCAACATTATAGTTTCTGTAGTTTGCAACATTATTATTATTATTATTATTATTATTTTATTTTACTATTAAAGATGGAGGTGTTTCCTTTCTGATTCAGTTGGTTTTCACGATTCTTGTGTGTTAAACTAGTAACTGACTGGATTGATTGGGTTGACTGGGTCGACCAAACCCGCCAAAACGTTTTAGCTTTGGTTGGTTTCTTTAGCACGAAATCGTTCAGTTAGATCTTCAAAATTTCAGGAAAATGTTAGGTTCATTAGATAAAACCTTTGAGCATTGATGGGATTGCAAAACTACAAAAGAAATTGAGAAAAGTTGATATCGCTTAATAAAATACTTATGGGCGCATTATAATTGAGTAAACACCCATTTTTTTAGGAAAAGAGTTTTTGCTTGAATATAATAAACAAAAATACGTGTGCATGTGTGTGTTTGTATATATGTAAGTACGGGTTTTAATCCTTTCAAGTTGGTGGGTTGAATTCTTCAATCTTAATCTGGACCATACGGTTATTCGTGTATTTCGTGCCGAAACCACTTTATATCGTGTTATGTCAGGATCGTATTTCAGGTCGACCTGTTCTATGTTCATTAAGTATTTGAGTTATACCTATTGACTTAGTAACATTTAATAGACTAATTACTCTGATTCATATGAAATATTTTTGTAATTTATGTTATATAATATATTTTGTGTATTTACCATTTATTCCTAATTATCTAACTTTAAGTTATATGTTTAGCTCGAGATTTAAATTGGTGAATGCAATAGTGAGGCTTTATTATAGAGAGTTTTTGAATGAGTATTCTTTTTTCAATAATAAATTTTCTTTTGTTTTTTTATCCTATGCCTTGATTTTATACAGTGGGCAAGCAATTTGAGACTTACGGTCACGAGCAATGTTTATACAACTATACAGCTAAACTAAGCCCATTGCAAGCGGCCCATGTTGTATAATCTTGTTATATACGTCTGCTATGTGGCCCAACCCAAGTAAACCATGCAATTAAATATAATTAGCCTAGTTCGGAATTTGGATATTTCAAGTATAGCACATTAGCATGTACACTTCTCTGTTTAAACTTTAAAGTGAGAAAATACAATGAATTCAAATTAATAAACAATGACACATCAAGCAACTCAAACAAAGTAGTAATATTCATTGCATTAAGAAGTTGCAAGTTTGGCCCTAAAAGGCTTCAAAAATGGGTGCTACACAACGTGACAACACACCCTAAAAAAACAACACTGAAGCTCGATTAAGTAATTTAAACAACAAAGTTTGTTTCTAAACCCTGTATACTAGCCAAAAGGTACTTGCTTCTCAACCATTTATGCCCACAAGGTAGAAAAGGAGCTGTTGGCCTAGGGTGGAGACCAAATAATAACGACAAATTAACGAGTTTATTAATATTTTCACGCTACCACTAACATATCGGAAATACGATAATCTTGCAATTAGTTAAGGTATCCATGTCGTTATTTACGTCGTCAAGACTCAAGCTATAGCTATATATTTATTTGTGTTACAACTGACATAATAATTTAATAGTACATATTCCAGACAGTCATCAATTTTAAAATAAGTGAAACATATTTTAATATGTTCATAAGAAAGTTATGAACAATTTCAAAATATAATAAATGCCAGTCTAGTGATTCAGAAATCTTTGTCATTTATTTTTCAACGAATATTTATATTTTATATATCATGTAATATTACAATATAATATTTTTTAAAAACTATGATGATTCAATTATCTTTCGAAAGTACATAAAAACAAATTATAACAAAAATGATGTGCATATTTTTAATTTGATCAATCGTTCTTTCAAATCTCATTTGCATATGATTGAGTTTGTAAGTTTTAATGTTTTACTTATTAAATAAATATATATACAAATTTGATTGATTCATTATAAGAAGAAGAAAAAAAATCTCAACTCACAATCTAAAAATATTAAAAAGATTATTCAAGTTGAATGTTTCTAAAAAAATATTTTTAACATTCAAAGTTCTAAAATTTGAAAACTTTACATATTATTATTTGGATAATAACTCATATTTTATAAACGTGTATACTTTACTTACACATGTACACAAATCACGTCTCTTTTAGATGAACTCATATAAGATCAAATTAATACTTAAAGAATATACATATATTTTAATCAATATTACTAGTATAGCTAAACAAACTACCTGAAACGGTAATCTTACAGTAAACAAAACATTGTCCTTACTTATGTCAACAATTATAATTTATGTAATTATTGCTGACACATCTGGCATATTTTAACTTGATAGTATAAGATAATGTATTTCTTATTTAACTTGTTTAGAACACTAGTACCGAAACATAAGTAGTTAGATAACTATTTACATACCTTATTAACCTTATTATGAAGCATCTTCCAAAGTTCATTTCATATGCATTCAAGCATACTCTTCATGATCTTCATCTAAAGTCTTCAAAACACCAGCATATATAATTTGATTATTTGAACATCATAATGAGAGTTCTTCATTTCTTCAACCCAAATTGTATTGTGAAAGCAGGTGGTAAATAAAGAGAAAAAGAGGCACTGAACCACAATCCAGGACAATTAACTTGACTAGAAAAGATCACAATATAAAATATAAGTTATTATTAACTTTTTTTTTCACTTGATCATGTCGAAGGAATCCGCCGACGGTAAAGGACAAAACATGCCCCTGTTCCCAATTATGGCTCAACACGTGTTTGCTTGATAAATAAATATGGTAATTATGTTACTTTTAGTATTATAAATTATTGTCAAATGTCGAAAATTGTTGCATGTAGCTGTTTGAGATTTATTTTAATGTGATTACTTGAAGAAAATTCCCGAAATGTTCTATATTTTGTTCTATAAATTCGAATTTCCTTTGGTGATGTGTTATCCCATCAATGCCGCCGTATAGAAATTATAGGCGGTACGTTTATGATCCAATCATATCACGTCATGTGGTCAAAACAAAACAAGTCATCCCTGCATGTTTCGAAACGTAATGTGTCGTTCTCGGATTTGTTTAAGAAAGAAGAAAATCCAAAAGCTAGGAACTCGAGTTTTTTGTGCGATTGCCTGAGAATTGAGACAGTTCAGGTTTACTAAAATAGTTTAATTAGCTCCCGGGTATTATAAAACGAGAGCACGGTATGGTTATAGGTTATAGTATGGTATTTAAAATAAATATAATAAGATTCATTTAGTAGATTTTGTCTCACATGTATACCTTTCAAAATGAGTATTCATAATTCCTAAAAAAAATAAGTAAAAAAGCATGTTAATTATATCCAAATTTGGAGGCACCAATCATTTTAATTAATCGTGGGTAGACAAATTATGGGATTTGCGTTCTCATGTAAGATTAGTCCAGGATCATGGGATTCTTTTCTATTAGATATGAAGTGTTGTAGCACAAAATGTACTTTCGATTGATGATGAAAAAAGAGAATCTTTGTTCAGTATTCCACCTTAACGACAGAAAAAATGATATGATTGATCAAATTGTATCGGGGATGACGTTTTTCAGCCACATTGCGTGATATGTTTGGATCACAAAAGCGTCAGCTCGAATTTCAAACACGGTGGCGTCGACGGGTTTGTGTTGGATAAAGATGGAAATTTGAATTTGGGGTGACTAAAATAAATTCTCTTCTAGAAAGAGGACATGTTGGGATTTTGACCTAAATGTAGCTTATAACAACACTTGTTTGGTCTAGTGTCAAAGATGTATGACCTCCAATCAAATAGTTGTGTGTTCTAACCTCACGTGAGACATAAGTTAAATAAACGGAAACAAAAATTTAGCTGTTAAGAAAATAATGCAACAACTTATATAATGCAACAAAAAAATATGTTATATAAAGTTTGGAATCTAATTATATGACGTGCCTACAAGAAGAAATTCAAAATGTACGATGTTTGAAAAAGCCATAAAACATAAAGGAAATCTAATCTCGTATCAAGGTATTCTTGCGATCCATAATCGTACGATTATGGAATTCCCTCCATTGAATTGGACTATTATTGAACAAATAACCGATGTGCTTGTTGTTCTAAAAATGAGTAGAAATAATTTATTAGGTCACTATCCCACGAGCCCTTTATTAGTTAGCCAATTTTTTTTTCTAATATGTAACAAATTAAATGACTTGTCATTTAGAGGAAAATCGTTTTCCGATATAATACTACCAATTAATAAATCTTATAGAATATTCCAAAGATGTGCTCCGGTTATTATTTGTGTCACTGCTTTGAACCTTTGCGTAAATGTAATGGGGTAGAAAATTTACTTGAAAAACTTTCTTATGATTTGGATTTACACAATGCCGAAGTGTTTTATATCTAATCTAACTATACTAATAAAAAAAATAATGAAGATGATATGGCAATCCCACATTCATTCTTGTTCTAATCTCTCTTCTCATTCATTTGACTTATCCATGGGTTATGGAGCAAAATTATATTGACAAATGGGTTATAATTTCCTTTCCAATGTTTTAATCTCTCATTTAATTTTATCTAACAATACATGGATCATGGGTCAAGATAATTTTGAAAAATGATTTATAATTTCATTTTTAATTATCTAATCCCTTTCTCATGGGATTACTCTATAGAATAGTAACCAACTTTGAAAGTTGTTCCAATCAAGTTGTTCCAATTATGTTCCAATCTAACTATACTAATAAAAGAAAATAATGAAGATGATGTGGCAATCTCACATTCATTCTTGGTCTAATCTCTCTTCTCATTCATTTGACTTATCCATGGGTTATGGAGCAAAACCATGTTGACAAATGGGTTATAATTTCCTTTCCGATGCTCTAATCTCTCATTTAATTTTACCTAACAATGCATGGTTCACGGGTCAAGATAATTTTGACAAATGAGTTATAATTTCATTTTTAATTATCTAATCCCTTTCTCATGGGATTACTCTATAGAATAGTAACTAACTTTGAAAGTTGTTTCAATCAAGTAATTGATAAAAACTTTTGTTCCAATCAGGTCATTGAACTTTCATTTTTGTTCCAATCCATATTTTACATGTATAGCATGTAATCTAGGTTTTTTTTTAATATTTCAATGTTTTTACTTTACATAATAACTTTTAAACTTTTAAAGGTTGCGAAAATTAGTAAAAATGCGAAATATAATTTTAAAATTCCGAAAATTTGCAAAAAAAGTTCGGAAAATTGCAATAAATTGCAAAAATTGAAAAAAAAATGTTCAAAACGGGTCGGAACGGGTTAGGGTCAACATGATCGGGTTAGAACGGGTCAAGATCGGAACGGGTCAAAACGAGTTTCAGGTCAGCTTTTTTTTTTGGACCAACGAATCAGCGTGTTTTCAACACGTTACAGCTCGTTTAAGCGATTTTTTAATTCGTTTCAGCACTTAACAGCTCATTTAAGCTATTTTTAGCTCGTTTCAGCACCTTACAGCTTGTTTAAGCGATTTTTCAGCTCGTTTCAGCACCTAACAGCTCGTTTCAGCACCTAACAGCTCGTGTAAGCGATTTTTTAGCTCGTTTCAGCACCTAACAACTCGTTTAAGCGATTTTACAGTTCGTTTCATCACCTAACAACTCGTTTAAGAGATATTTCAGTTCGTTCCGACCCGAAACCTGTTCCTAAATCATTGTTAGGTGCTGAAACGAACTGAAAAATCGCTTAAACTAGCTGTTAGGTGCTGAAACGAGCTGAAAAATCGGTTGAATGAGCTGTTAGGTGCCGAAACGAGCTGAAAAATCGCTTAAACGAGCTGTTAGGTGCCGAAACGAGCTGAAAAATTGCTTAAACGAGCTGTTAGGTACCGAAACGAGTTGAAAAATCGCTTAAATGAGCTGTTAGGTACCGAAACGAGCTGAAAAATCGCTTAAACGAGCTGTTAGGTGCTCAAACGAGCTGAAAAATCGCTTAAACGAACTGTTAGGTGCTGAAACGAGCTGGAAATCGCTTAAGCGAGCTGGTAGGTGCCGAAACAAGCTGAAAAATCGCTTAAACGAGATGTTAGGTGCTTAAACGAGCTGTTAGATGCTGAAACGAGCTGAAAAATCGCTCAAACGAGCTGTTACGTGCTGAAACGAGCTAAAAACCGCTTAAACGAGCTGTTAGGTGCTGAAACGAGCTGTTAGGTGCTGAAACGAGCTGAAAAATTGCTTAAACGAGCTGTTAGGTGCTGAAATGAGCTGAAAAATCGCTTAAATGAGCTGTTAGGTGCTGAAACGAGCTGAAAAATCGCTTAAATGAGATGTTAGGTGCTGAAACAAGCTGAAAAATCGCTTAAACGAGCTGTTAGGTGTTGAAACAAGCGGAAAAATCGCTTTAAACGAGCTATTAAGTGCTGAAACGAACTGAAAAAAATCGCTTAAACGAGTTTTTGCTGTTAAAACGAGCTGTAACGTGTTGAAAACGCGCTGATTCGTTGGTCGAAAAAAAAACTGACCCGAAACCCGTTTTGACTTTGACCCGTTCTAACCCGACTCTGTTGATCCTAACCCGTTCCGACCCGTTTTGAACATTTTTTTTTAATTTTTTTACAATTTTTCAATTTATTGCAATTTTCCAAACTTTTTTTGCAAATTTTCGGAATTTTAAAATTATATTTCGCATTTTTATTAATTTTCGTAACCTTTAAAAGTTATTATGCAAAGTAAAAACATTGAAAAATTAGAAAAAACCTAGATTACCTGTTATCTAGGTAAAATATCTATGATTGGAACAAAAATGAAAGTTTAATGACCTGATTGGAACAAAAGTTTTTATCAGTGACCTGATTGAAACAATTTTCAAAGTTGGTTATTATTCTATGGAGTAATCCCATTTCTCATCTTATTTATTCTAACAATTCATAGGTCATGAGACAAAGCAATTTTGAGAAATGAGTTATAAGTTTCATTCTAATTTTCTAATCTTTCATCTCATTCATCATAGTTATTCACGGGTAATTGGTCAAAACAATTTATGCAAATATTGTATATATAAAATCGATTTTGTAAATTTGAGATTCTAGACTTTTTATTGTTTGTACTATATATTTTATTTTACCTTTAATTTTTTTCATTTCTTTCAAATAATCGAAGTATTTGACAAATCCCGTGTAATACACGGGTTCAAAAGCTAGTTTAATAATATAAAAGATAAGTTTAGCAAAAATTTATCAAGTTTGTTCAATGTAATTTATCTAGCAAAATATGGTACAACAATATCATCCATTCATTCTCAATGAGAAGTTTGATCGCTTTGGGCCGTTCCATTTTTAAACTTGTCTAATACTTGTGCTACTGAAAATTGATAAAGCAACTGGGGGGACTTTATGTAACGAACTCGGGAGGTATGCTGGAACAAACCTTATAACTATAGGTTCACAAATTATAAAACTTGTAATATGTTGCTTGGTGGAATGCTAAAGATCAATTTTCGATCCTATCCACTATTGACCGACATTATTAAATGTCCAAGATTCTTGATATAATGCTAACTGTTTATGTTTCCCTTATATATTTTAATTAATATTTTAATAGTTTTTTTTCGTTTTTAATTAAGATTTGTATATTACTAATGTTTTTATGTTTCGTAGGTTCCGGATTTGATCGTGATGAAAAAGGGCAAAAACGAGCCGAAACGGAGTTCCGGAACGGTCAGGAAGGTGCTAGAACAGAGAACCGGTCAGACTGGGCCGGTCAGACCGGCCCCATAGAAAAGCACGCCGCGTCGCGCGGAGGGATCCCCTATACCCGGTCGCCGGCGCCTAGGGGATGTTGGGCTAGATTAATTCCGTTTTTACTTATTATTGGGCCTTGTTTTGGGCATTTAAACACCTTTAACTTAAACCTGACATAACCTGAAAGCCCCTAGCCGATTTTGGAGAGTTATTGGAGCATATTTTTGAGCTTTGCGATGATTTTGAAGGCAAGAAGACAGCCGGTGAAGAGCTACACGTTCACGTTCGAGTTTACGGGTTTTATCATCTTCGATTCCCCGTTTCTTATATTTTCACCATGTTTTCGTTATTATTTGTTTTGTTTGATTTAGACTTTATGATGCTAGGCTAAATTCCATATACTGCCCAAGTCATGATGAACCTTAGTTCGGTTTGATTTTATTTGGATTTCGTTTCGTTATGGATTTTATGTTCTAAGTAAACGGTTGAGTTTGATTTAATTGATGCGTTTGATTGTTTGGTTTTGTTTACTTGAATTTATTGTTTCACATTGTCCTTGTTGGTTGTTTCATAGGATAGGGTTTTGTTAGGTCATTTACTGTGTGCTCTTGACTAGTTTGTGATTAATATGCATTAAAATCATAGAAACAATAAAATCAATTAAACAGATAAAAGTGAGCTGCTAGTCTAAAAAGTTGTAAAGTGATAGGCTATTGATAAATCTTTGCTTGTCGGGATTGATAGATTTAGTTCTTCGTAAGGAGCCCGTCTATGTTTGATTGTCAGCTTAGTCTATTAGATTAATTGAGTCTGCTTTTCTATCTTTTGAATTTCGCGCTGTAAGGTAGGTTTTCGTCATAAAAGATATTTAGACATAAACGTTTAAATAACCGTAAGGAAATTTAATATAAAACTGGTGAGTCTTAAAACTTGTTAGATATCCATAGGCGTCTTCTTAAAGTTCAAGGGTCATGTTCGGGTTTTCTGTCAAGGGACTATTTTATGATCCCGGTTCCATAACTTACGTTTTTCCATTTAAATTAATAACCGTAACTTTGGGGATTCTGATCTGGGTAGTTATCTTTATCATCTGAATCAATCCAAGTTTTCTTAATTGTTTTCTTTAGTTAAATTAATTAGGTTAAGTTTTTATATTAAATTAATTAATTAAGTAGTAATGATTATGTTTTGTTATTATTATAATAATTAGGGTTAGGGTTTTATATTATATTATTTGTTTTATTATTAGTTAATTAAAGTAATCATTAGTTAATTATTATTAAGTCTTAATTATTAGTATTAAACCCCCCCTCAAATATTATTATTAAATAGTCGTGTCTTGTAGTTGAGTCTAATTTGCTAGTTTCGTAATTTAAAGAGTCTCGTGGGTTCGATATCCAGACTTATTTAGCTGTACTAGAGTCGATCGGTTCACTTGTCGGTTAGTAGTTTAAGTTAAGTTTAAGAGTCTAGAGTATTACTTAGTGTCTAGATTAGTATAATTTTAGTTAATAATTGTTTGACTACTTTTAGAACATCAAGTTTTTGGCACCGTTGCCGGGGACTCTTAGCAATTGTGTTATTAGCTTTACTTGGGCTTATCTACTACATACGTGCTATTTGTTTTATTTTTGCCGTATGAGTCTAATTTAGGTTTTAGTTTATTTTTGTTTGTTTTTAAGTATTTGAGTCTACTCACTCAGTCTTTTGCGTTTTTCAGGTTTATGCCACATCTTCGTTCGCAAGGACCACCACTGGCTGATCTTGAATTTTCCCCGTTGAGGTCCGAGGCTAGTTCGTCACAAAAATCGTCACCGCACAGTTCACCACTAGAAAGCCCGAAAAGCCAACCAGAAGTTCAAATGGCCGACGATAGGACAATTGCTGCTCAAGCCTTCGATGGCTTAACCGGAAACCAATCATGCATCGTAGTTCCCGAGATCGACAACCGCAACTCGTGGCAAATTCCGTCATACGTCATGAACAACATCGTTCAAACCAATCAGTTTAATGGGCGTGATGACGAGGATGCACCGGCTCACATTAACCGACTTTACCGCGTTCTTAAAACTTTTAATTTACAAGGTGATACCGAAGATGCTATTTTCTTACATTTATTTCCGTTATCACTTGCAGGTAAAGCAGCTACTTGGCTTGACACTCAGCCACCTAGCCGTTCACCACTTGGGAAGCATTGCGTTCAGATTTTATCAAAAGATACTTCCCACCGGCTAAAGCGGCTATTCTTCGTGATCAGATCCACTCGTTTCACATGGAGCCGGGGGAGCAATATTGTCATGCTTGGGAGCGTTTTCAGAACCTACTTGCCCGTTGTTTATAAAATGGTCTTACACCATGGGATCTCGTGGAAAAATTTTACAACAGGCTGAACTACGAAACCCAAGTTCTGTTCGACACGGCCGCGGGAGGAAGTTTACTGGCTAGGAAAAATGCCACCGATTGTAACGAGATGTTTGAGAGCTTCGCTCAATCGGACCTTGCCAAAGTGCCACATCGCGGGAATTCCACTCTCGTTAGCAGTACATCCTCGTCCGCTCAAGGTGTACACCAGGTTAATCAGGATACTAGTGTGGCTGCTGCTTTGGAATCACTAACTAGAGAGGTTAAGGAGCTGAAGGCCAAGGTGGACAGGTGTGAGTTTTGTAGGGGTGGGCATGATACATTGGAATGCCCGGTGATGAATCAACAGGTCGATTTTGTTGCTAGTCAGAATAGGTTTCCCAATAATTACAACAACTATAATCAGAGTTGGAACACCTACAAGAACCCGAATCAGAACAATTCCAACTAGCGTCTGTCAGGCGCACCACCCGGATTTAAAAATTCTTATGCTCCAGCACAAGGTCAGTATTTTATTAATAATAACACCGATGGTACTAATGTTCAAAATAATGTTCAGGATTCGAACGGTGAAATTGGTCGTTTGGAAGAGATGATGAAGCAAATCCTGGAGAGAGATCAAGTTACACAGAGAAAGTTTGCCGAACACGACCTACTTTTTAGGAATCAACAATATGCTATTCTTGATATTCAAAGAATTGTTGGTGATATTGCTCGTCGTTTAGAAGAAAGGCCCCCAGGTCAGTTTTCGGGTATTCCTCAAACTAATCCGGCTGCTCAATTGAAAGCCATCTCCACTCGTAGTGGTAGGGTTTTTGGTCCGGAGGTAGTTAGTAAAGAAATTGGGGAAAATGGGGATGATGAGTTGGTAGATGAGGAGATAGAGGTAGAGGCTCCGAGTAAGTCACAAGTTTCAACACCAATTATTGAGCCACTATTTGAAAAGAAGCCGGTTGGAGTTCGGCCACCATCACACATCATTAACCCTGCTTATGTCCCGTATCCCGTCCGTCTAAAGAATCAACAGTATACGAAAGATTACGGGCATTTTCTCAATATTTTTAGCCAATTAAATGTTAACCTCCCGTTCGTCGAGGTCCTCCAGCATATGCCTAAATATGACAAGTTTTTGAAAGACCTTCTTAAAAGAAAGGATAAGTTGGAGGAGTTGTCGACTGTACCGCTGAATGGAGAGTGTTCTGCAGTAGTCCTTAATAAAGTACCGGAGAAGTTACCCGACCCCGGTGTTTTTACCATTCCATGTATTTTCAAAAGTGATACGATGTGTCAAGCATCGGCCGATCTTGGAGCTAGTATAAACCTCATGCCATATTCTTTATATGAAAAGTTGGGTCTAGGAGAGCTGACCCCGACTCGTATGACGTTGTCTTTAGCCGATCGTTCCATTAAGTATCTGAGGGGTGTCGTGGAAATTTGCTCGTTAAAGTAGATAATTTGGTTTTTCCCGCAGATTTTGTTGTTTTAGATATGGAGGCCGACGAGAGAGTTCCTATTATTTGGGGTCGTCCGTTTTTACGTACTGCTAGGGCAATCATAGATGTGTTTGAAGGCAAGATAACTCTTAGAGCCGGTGATGAAAGTGCCACTTATTTGGCGAAGTCCATGAGACATCCGAGTGGTCAAGAAGGTCTTATTGATCCATGTCATCCAATTTATTCGATAGAATCATTTATCTCGCAGATGGGTCCTAGTCTTGACGATCCCCGTTCGGTGAGTACGAGTGTGAAAAAGGAGCGAGCGGTTTCTAGTTCTCGGGTAATGGTGAAGTGTGTTGGAGAAAGAGGCGGTGGAAAGCGTAAGTTTGAAAGGGTTAGTAGAGTTAGAAAGAAGAAGACCAAGATTGATGAATGGTCGGATCGTAATTCGATATCTTTTAGGGCATTGGAGTTCTACCGAGGTGGAGGAAGCTCCACTCGGTCCGCCACGTGATTCGCATAATATGGGTTCTTGAGTGAAAACTCAAGTGTAGAGTTTGTATATTTTATTTTATTTTATTTTTATTTCTATTTTCTTTTTCTTTGAGTCACTAACGTAGTTTTGGTAGTTCGACTTTGTTTTGTGTTTTTAAGTTTTGCTAGTTTGAAGATTGTGTGAGCTAGAGAGACGATCCCCATGGAAGACTATATTGAAAAAGACAAGTGTGGGGATGGTGGAGCCGCCGAGCCGTATACTTTATATTTATTATTTGATGCTAATTATTCATGTTTTATATATTTTTGGGATGTTAACGCACTTTAATTGCATAATATCTATCAGTTTGATAAGATACATTTTTAGATATGTTTGTTTTGTTTTGCCGCTTACGTTCGTGAAAGAAGGAGTTACCATTTGTTGCGCACGTTCGTAGTTGGAGGGCATTCCTGGAAAGAAGACTTTGGCATCATATTTCATTCGCATATTACCAGCTAAGTCTTTTCCATTATCTAGCTTGTTAATATTTTTAGTTTGTATTTTGTTTTTAATTTTTAGTTTTAGTTTTTTGTAGTCCGACTTTATTTTAATTTTATTTTTATTTTAAGTCGTCCTTATCCTTGAATTGAGGACAATGCAAAATTTAAGTGTGGGGATAGGGTATTTGAGTCGTAGTTCAAATTGATTTTGTTTTAAAAAAATAAAATAAAAAAAATAAATAGATAATTTTTAAAAAAAATGAAAAATTTTTAAAAATGTCCCTTGAAGTTAGTTTTTTTGCGTTAAAGTAGGAGATGATGATATTTATCAGAAATTAGTTTTTTAAACTACTAATAATATTAGATAAATAAAAGAAAGCTCACTTAACTCGGGATATGTCGGTAGGCTCAGTCTTGAAAATGAAAGGACAATTTGATAAAATGGGTCGGAAATCTCTTGTGGGTAAAGCGTTTTGTCCGTGTAAGATAAGTAAGATAAGTAATGAAAGGTCAGCCATACTCAAGCCTCAATACTTGGTAT
>NW_027503018.1:0-42999 GCF_021521415.1 Bidens hawaiensis | reverse complement strand
AGACATTAGACTCAATCCTTAATATATTGTTGTGCAATGGTTTTTTAAATTAGTTCGTAGTTTCAAAAATGCATATTGCAGCATAGGAATCTTCAGAATATTTTATACCTGTTACATTCTGTTGCTAGCCTTTTCTTTGAAAACTTGACTTACCTTTATATTAATATCATCTGTTTGTATTCATCTATCTAGTCCAAGGCGATTCAAAGTTGCAAAGTATTACATTTCCAGAGATGAAAGGAGCTCCTGCTCATTTCCAAAGTCCAAGCCCAAGTGTGAAAGTATTTAAGTTTGCTGATTTAGAAAAGGCTACAAGAAATTTTAGTCTAGATTTGCTCTTGGGTGAGGGTGGAAGATAAACTTGGTAATTGTAGATTGTTTTATATATCTCAACATACTGATTACAAGGAAAATATATAGAACCATAAGCATTAAATCTAGAGTCTATTCAACTCCATAACCTACATAACCTACAATCTATTCATATTCATGACTATCTAATATTCCCCCGCAAGCTAAGGTCGGGGAACGACCTGTAGCTTGGATCGTAGGAGAAGAAACCGTTGTGTAGATAGAGGCTTAGTGAACACATCAGCAATCTGATCATCAGTCTTGATGAATTGAACCAATAGCTTTCTTTGAGCAACCTTCTCTCTAACGAAGTGAAAATCAACCTCGACATGCTTTGTACGTGCATGGAATACTGGATTTGCTGATAGGTAAGTGGCTCCTAGATTGTCACACCACAAGACAGGTGCAGAATTCAAGGAAACATTGAGTTCCTTTAAGAGAGCTTCAAGCCAAGTTAATTCAGCAACTGTGTCTGCCAAGGCCTTGTACTCGGATTCCGTTGATGACCGAGAGACAGTGCGTTGTTTATGAGCGCACCAAGATATTAGATTAGAACCAAGATAAATAGCAAATCCCCCCGTGGATAGACGGTCATCGGGACACCCAGCCCAATCAGCATCCGAAAAGGCAGTGAGAGATGGACAATGGGCATCAGTGTAGGCATGAATGGCTGATGTGGAATTATGTTGAATAAGCAAGCCATAGTGAGATGTGCCCTGAAGATAACGAATGATCCTTTTTACAGCAGACCACTGATTTTCAGTAGGCGAGTGCATAAATTGACAAAACTTTGTTCACTGCAAAGGTAATGTCAGGCCTGGATAAAGTTAGATACTGAAGGGCGCCAACAACCTGGCGATATTTAACCGGGTCATCAAAAAGAGGACTATCGCCAAGGGATAAACTGGAGGTAGTTGTCATCGATGAGTCAACAGGTTTACAATTTGAGAGACCTGTCTTGTGAATAATATCTGAAATATACTTCTTTTGGGACAAGAGTAAGTCGTGACCTTTCGGAATAACTTCAACCCCCAAAAAATATGATAGGCTACCCATGTCCTTGAATAGAAAAAGCAAGACTAAGCCGGCGAATGATATTGTCAATAAGCTGAGGATTGTTTCCCGTGACAATGATATCATCCACATATACCAACATGTATATAAGATTACCCTTTGATGAATATATAAATAATGACGGATCAGTCTTTGAACCTGTAAACCCGAGATTTAGCAAAGCCCCTGATAAACGATTGAAACCAAGCACGAGGAGCTTGATTAAGACCATACAATGATTTGTGAAGAAGACAAAAATGATCCGGTTTAAGGGGGTCAACAAATCCAGGTGGCTGTCGTAGGTAAACTGTTTCCTTCAAATCACCATGTAAAAAGGCATTCTAAACATCTAGCTGGCGAAGACACCAGTTCCGTGAAACTGCAACCGAAAGAACCACACGAACCGTTGTAGATTTAACCACCGGACTAAATGTTTCATAATAGTCAACTCCTGGCTGTTGGTTGAATCCTTTAGCCACCAAGCGAGCTTTGTAACGTGTGATAGCCCCGTTTGCATCACGTTTCAGCTTGTACACCCACTTACAATCAACAACATTAGCATCAGGAACAGGTGGAACTAAGGTCCATGTACCATTTCTCATAAGAGCCGAGAATTCCTCTGTCATGGTGGTCCGCCATTTAGGACTTTTGTTAGCAATAGAAAAGCTGGTTGGTTCAGTTTGAGACGACTGGGAGGTGGCATAAAAAGGACTGATTATATGGAGTTCTTTGTTTCGGGTGTGGACGAAGATTGGCAGGCCTAGTGCGAGGAGGAGTGGGCGGTTGAGGCGATTTAGGCTGGTGGTTGTAGGTTTGAAGTTGATGTTTGTGAGCGAAAATCTGCATAATTTGCTTGTGAAGGCTGTCTTGATGGCCAAATAGTTGCAGGATCACGGTTCGGACATTCTGATGGAATGTGTGCAACACCACACCTATTACAAGAACCATAGACTGTGTTCTGATTTGAAGCCCAAGCAAATCTATTTCTGTTACCTGTGTTATTTCCAGAATTTCGGTTATGCTGGTTGTTGTTGTAGTTCCCGCGACCACGTCGACTAGAAGAGCCCCGGTTAGTGTAGTGACTATTGCTTGGTCCACGGTTAGCATAGAAAGCCTGGGTCTGCTATGTTTGCTGTTGTGCAGGCTGAATTTGCATACCAAATTATGACAGCAATTGTTGCACAGACTGCAATGTTTCAGAAGGGAGTTGAGGACCGGTGGTGGGAGCATGTAAGGGGCTGTTAGTGGCCAAGAAGGCCTGAGCAGGGACAGCAGAGATACCCGACGGCTTTCTGACCATAAAATCATAATCAGAAAGCAGCCCGTGAAGCTTCGAGAAATACAGCCTTCCTAACAATGTAGATTTCAAACCATTGTACTCCTCTCTAAGGCCTGAGATGACTAACATAACTAGATCTTTTTCTTTAATGGGTTCACCAATATTAGCTAAGGAATCTGAATATTCCTGTGCCCTTGAAAGGTATGCAGCAGATGTCTCATCAGGCTTCATCTCAATCTTTAGCAACTGAGTTTTGAGAGTATACTCACGGGAAGAGGTGTGTGGGGCATAAGCACGTTCTAAGGCGATCCACAAATCACGAGAAGTATCACCTTGTACGTGTTTAAAAGAGGTTTCTGAAATTGTTGAAAGCAATAGCATGCGAACGTGTGCATCATTAGAAACCCATGTAGCATGATTAGGGTTTGATTGTGTAGTTATTTCCTTGTTGGATGATGAGGATTCAACAGTTGGTGATGGACAAGGAATGGTGCCATCGACGTAGCCAAAAAGATTGTTGGTAACAAGGAATGGTTGGATCATGGTTTTCCAATATCCATAGTTTGTAGGGTTTAGGGTAAAACCGAATTTATGAGAGTTGTGATTGGTTTTATTCACTGTGGTGAAGGCAGGAAGTAGCGCCATATGTTTGATTGAAGAAAGGATTATGACTTGAAGAAGGATGAGCCGATCAGATGGCGGCTGATGGATTGTGATGAAGGCTCTGATACCAAGATAAACTTGGTAATTGTAGATTGTTTTATATATCTCAACATACTGATTACAAGGAAAATATATAGAACCATAAGCATTAAATCTAGAGTCTATTCAACTCCATAACCTACATAACCTACAATCTATTCATATTCATGACTGTCTAATAGTGGATTTGGAAGGGTGTTCTTAGGTTGGGTTGAGCAGAAAACGTCAGCCCCTTCAAAACAAGGTGTTGGTATTGCTGTTGCTGTCAAAAGGCTCAACCGAGAAAGCATACAAGGAACGGATGAATGGCTAGTAAGTATGACCAATTGTTCATCAGTTAACACCTGTAAAGCCAATAAGTTTTAATTTTGACCGATGAACGTAAAACTCTAAATATCCAGTTCTAGTGAGTACCTCAAGCACCATCCTGTAAACAATTTATTTGTGGCTTCCACTAACATGCATACGGCTAGAGTAAGTACCTTAATACCAAAAACTGATAAGAGTTATGTATACAAAACCAATATTTTTTGATCTGTTACTTTGGTTTAAGACCAATATTATTATTCAATGTTGAAGTGATGCATTTCTCCATAAAGTTATAAAATTTTCAAGTTTCTTCAATTTGTTGGCTACATTTTTCAATTATAGATAGATTCTACTATCAAAAAAGTATTCATGAAAATTGAAAAACCAATAGAATGGTAGATTTACACAACAATTTTATAAACAACAATACACGACGACGTGAATTTGGTAGTGGTTAGTTTTTGTTACGATCACAACAACAAACCCAAAAAATAAATTAACGTTTTTTACAAGTTGACTCGAAGCAACATCACGTGGGTTTTTATTCTTAACTTTCCACTTATAAAAAATGTTTTTTTTTAGTGGTAAGATCCAGTCATCCAGATCCAATTTTGCTTTTTTTGGGAGACATATTTATTCAAATTGGGCTCCGTTTGCGTTATTGAAATTGGTCCAATGAAGTTATGAAGGGCTTATTTTGTAGCCCACTAAATTGGTACAGAAGGTGGAGATGTGGGCCGCTTTTTTATTTGGTTGAAGGCCCATTATGGGGTTAAATTACGGCTCATTTCTCCAAGTCACGTGGCCCACCACTTTGGCATTATTCTTAACTGTGGAAAACCTTCTCCCTAATGTATGTCTTATGTAAACCAAAGGACATGGTGCTTGAACTGTGTGATAGGATACCAAAACTGGTATGCTTCAGCTAGTATCCTACATTGGAACATATGCTCATTTATCAGGGCTTTGTTTTGTGAATGCGACTTAGGAGTCTCTTTCATGGATAGGACAATTCTAAGTTTATTTTATTTTATTTTATTAATCTAGTTGCCAAATGTAACTAATTAGAAATTTGTGAGTTCAGACAGAGGTGAACTTCTTAGGGCATATGGCTCATCCTAACATCATTAGACTCTTGGGATACTGCCGAGATGAAGCTGAGCACTTGCTTGTTTACGAGTACATGCCCAACAAAAGTTTTGATCGCGTTTTATTCTCAGGTAAACTATATAGGATCTCTCTAAAACCATTATTTAGTTTTTCTCTCTTCATTGTTGAGTTATTCTAATTATGTGGCTATGTAAGATGAAAATTTGCACATGCAACAGCTATTGGCAAACGACTTTCATGGGGAAAACGACTTTTGATAATGATAGGGGTTGCCCGTGGACTCACATATATGCATTCGAGAAATATCATACACCGTGATTTGAAAAGCTCTGATATATTGTTGGATGAAGTACATACTCTTGAGCTCATTATGATTGATGGGAGTGATCAAACCACTTTGAGATTTTCCTTTTATGTCATTAAATTATAAAACCACTTATTTTTACTCTTATTCAGGATTTTGATGCAAAATTAGGGGATTTTGGATTGGTGAAATACGGCCCTGAAACTGGGGGCACACATGTTACTACAAGAGTTATGGAAACCTATGGTTATGCAGCCCCAGAGTATAACACGACTGGTGTGTTACTATATAATGAAGTGAATTAATAATAAGAATATGTATTTTCATATATAAAAGCAAAATTAGTGGAGGCTACCTTTTTTCTAAATTGTTATACAAGAACAATCATTTGTTTTTTTATAGGAAAACCATGTTCATTGATGCACAGATCAATGTCTCCATTTTGAATCCTATTGATCAAAGACAAAGTGCTTATAGACTTTGAACATCATAATTTTGTGATCTTGAAGACCCTTTTAATTTACAGGTCATTTGACTACAAAGAGTGACATCCATGGCTTCGGAATGGTGTTGTTTGAAAGTATTTTAGGCAGAAGGGGAATGGATGCCAGTCGACTTAATGGGGAGCGGAGCTTGGTGGAATGGGCAAGTTCAATCCAGTCAAATAAAAGAAATTTAAAGGAAATAATAGACCCACGCCTTGATCAACACAGCTACCACATACAAGGTGCTTCCAAATGCTTTGCACTTGCATTAAGATGTGTTGCAAACAATCCTAATGACAGGCCTTCAGGTGAAGAAGTTTTGCATAGTTTGCTGCAAATATATTACATGAAATATTGTTAAATTGGTCATAATTTGTTGTTCACCAAAATAGCTTGCCAAATAAAAAGATAGGATGTTATACATTGGCTTCAAATACATGATGCATGCACATGAATGTATGAACTATTTTTTATTGAATATGTTATACAACTAATGCCACTTAATAAGTGATTACTGATATCTAACAATTTCTGGTAATTGATACCTAATACTCACTTGGCTTGTCTACTTAATTAAGAGAAGAAAATTGTTTGTTTATATGTAATTTGTTGAATTAAATTATTATGTATGCTTAATATATTTTCATTTTACGGTGTATCTCAAGACCTATCTGTGGAAGGATGACCCACGGATTGTAGTTTAAAAAATTAAAATTTACAAATTACTCTGTTGAAGAACTCTTGATGCATAAAAAGAGTAAAATGAAGCCTCAAATGAAATCAAATTTGAATCCCTTCAACTCACATGTGTTTGGAGAAGGGTTGGAGTTGGAGAGGGAGCTTCGATTTGGTCTTTAAATGTTTAAATATAATATCATTGTTTAATATTGATTTTTTAAGTTTTGTTTTGTTGTGTTTTCTTTTATTTTATCAATATTATTAGTTATAATTTATTTTATAAATATTATTATTAATGTTTAAATTTAGTTTACAATTTTTAAATATTATATATGAGTAAATTGTGATTTTTGTCCTTGTGGTTTGTTCAAAACTGCGGTTTTAGTCCAATAGTTTCAAATTTTCGATTTTCGTCCATGTGGTTTCATTTCACTTGTAATTAAACCCGACCCACTAACTCTGTTAACTCTGGTCGTTAAACCTATCAGCGTGACCCTTCACGTGAGGGGCAATTTTTGTCATTTTTCTCCACAAATAAACCCCAACCACAATTCGCAAGCCCACTCACGTGAGGGGCTGAGGTGTATTTGTGGAAAAAGATGACAAAAATGCCCCTCACATGAGGGCATACTGATGGATTTAACGACCAAACTTAACGTGGTTAGTGGGGTCGGGTTTAATTGTAAGTTAAATGAAACCATAATGACGAAAATTACAAATTTGAAACTATTGGACTAAAACCATAAATTTGAACAAATCGCAGAGACGAAAATTACAGTTCACTCATTATATATAAAAATTGTAATAACTAAAAATAGAAACAGAAATTGAAGAAAATGGTGATGAGATGAGTGGTGGGATGAACAATGAGGTTAAGCTAAGTACGCGTTGACATGACGAATGAGTAAGAATCGTGTGTAAGAGTATTCTCGTCTTTATTACCATCACTAAATCTAAAATTTCACTAACATTCACTATCTTTCTTCTCTCATTTTCAATTAAATAAAATTTTTTATACATTAATCGTTACATATAATCTTTTACTCACCACCACTTTTAAAAAGTATAGAAACATACAGGGTGCTACATAAACTTTTCACGTATATAAATAAACAAAAAAATCAAATCATTTTCATATATATACATAAAGAATAAAATCACACCCTAAAGACGAGAAATTGTGAATAAATTGTGAATGATGGATAAAATCATCTTCATAAATTATAAAACCTCACTCATATAAAAAAATGATGGATAAATTGTGAATGCTCAAACACATGGCCTTAATTTAAATGTAAATCCATCACTATGTGATCTATGAAACTAGTTTTTAAGTATCCAGAAAAAAAAATTCAGTAAAAGTATATCAAATAGGACGTCAGAGCATTTTTCATCTCTTTTCTTGTCTTTAAACCTATAATTATATTAAAAATTACTGTATTATCTCTCTCATTTTCAATTAAATAATATTTTTCTATACATTTATCATTATAATTTTTCTCTGTTTTTCCATCACAACCAATTTCAAAAAATAAATGTTACAGAAACCTTTCAATTATACAGATAATCACAATTGTTTTCTCTTCTATACTCACATCACTCTAAACCACTCATTACATTATAAAAATCTTACTTAAATAATGGATGAATTGTGAATGCTCTTAAATAGATTAAAAAACATTCATTTTTATGGTGTTATTTTGTTTTTTGAGTTGGTTTTATTATCATTTTGAAGGGATTGTGTAAAGTACATGGCGTACAATTTGACTTCAGTTTCAGGCGTATCGATTACATGATTGCATCCAAACGTATTGTATGCGTTCCCTAATGTAACTCAACATGACTCATTTCATGTGTTTATCTAAACAATTTAATTAGTTTGATGAGTCATTCATTACCACCAACGAGTGCAATAGTAATTTTAATTTAGTGATCGCATGGGACCACCTTTACTTCTAGGAAGACACCCGGTTGTTGCCAATTGTAAGGTGTCTGTCTATCATCCATTAATATGACCCAAAGGGGTCATCCATTTCAATTTTCACTTTGATTCATCATTAATTATGTTCTTTGCTACCATGTTAAGGACCTTGAACCCTCCACCACCACCTCCATTATATGATTAATGGTACTTGAAATTTTGATTACTAATTACTAGATAAGAGAATAAATTTGTATTATTAATTTGTGATATTTTTGTCAACTATCACAAAATAATAATAATAATAATAATGCAATCTCCTAGTTTATATATGATGAGTGAGTGTTTGGTTGTGACAAATTGTTCATAATATTGCATTTTTAATTTAATTATTTGTTGGAATGCAATTACATTGAGTTGTTTTTTATATATTATAGGTATAAAACGAGAATGAGCTAAAACGATAAAAGAATGATTACGTAAACAGTTAAAGTAATGGACATCACTTTGAATGTAACTTTGAAGATAGTTAAAAGAACAGTTCATATCACGCTTCCTTCCATATCTGAATTCGTTGGAAATTATTTTTATAAAAAAAATGGCTATGAATTAGAAGAACTCAATCATGCTTAAAGTAAATACATAAAAGGAGTTATATTATATATGTTGCACAAAAAGAGACGTGGAAACAGTATGAAGAAAAAAGGAAATTTGAATCCTGTTAAGTATCAGCACATTAAACCGGTTTTACCAACTCTTGTGAGATCCATTAATAATGGGTTCAAATTAACTGATCTTTGATTATTGTATTTAAACACAAAAGAACCTAGACTAATTGACATAGTGGGCTTTGGGAAGGTGAAATTCGAAGAACAATAATATTTTTAGGTAAAAAAAAAGGTTAGACGGCAGTAGCTTTATTAATTCAAACACTTATTAAATTTCCCATCAAAAAACTTGTTATTGATCACTCTGGTGATTTATCATAAGGGATCAAGAAGATTGCCTAAGCAATTTCAGGGTTGGATGCTGGCATGAGATATTCACGTATTGATGAGATCAACCATCTTTATTTTTTCATAAACTTGTAATCAAGAAACAAAATCCAAGTATTAGCAGGTCAGTTCATATGTTCCGGTGGGGGTTCTTCCAGCAATGGGTGTTTTCTTTTTCTTGAAAAAGCGATCAATATTTGAGTATGAGACATTGTAGTTCATAATTGGGAGTTTGTTTATAAAGAATATGTCCGTTGATTATAAAGTGATCTGAAGAATGGGTTCAAAAATTTTGGCGAAGGATATTTCACTTGTTTGCGGCCTAAAAAAAACTTCGGAAATTAAGAGTTTAGGATGTAATGCCCAAATGGCCAAATGTATATTGTAAGAGTTTATAAGTTGAATGCAACTGAAAAAAAAAATAAAAATAAAAAATAAATAAAATAAAATATTTTATGATTCAAACATGTTAAAACCAAGTTTAATTTGTAATCTTTTTATATACGTGTAATCATGATAAACTCAACAAGAGGAACATGTTTGGTTTTATAACTTTAATTAATTTCACTTTTTTATTGGAAACAAATTCAGAATAAACTTTGATTAAGTCAGTGCCAGGGATGACCCGCCTCTGTTTCTAGGAAGAAGGCCTCCAATTATTGTAGGATGACTATAATCGTATAACATTATAATAGTTTGTTGTTCACTTGTCATCCATTACAATTTCCACTTCTATTTCATCAATAATAATGTTCTTTGACACCATAGATTCCCTCCCAGGAGCATGAATCCTCCTAAACTATGCCGTCATTTCGAATTTACTGAAATTCAGATAGCGACGGAAAACTTTCATGATTCATTAATAATTGGGAGTGGAGGTTTCGGGAAAGTTTACAAAGGTAACGTAATCCATGGATCAAGTCTTGTTGCTGCTGCTATTAAACGTTTGGACGCCATGTCCAATCAAGGGGCAACAGAGTTTTGGGCGGAAGTCGAAATGCTTTCGATGTTACGTCACTGTAATCTTGTGTCTTTGATGGGTTATTGTAATTATGAAAAAGAGAAGATACTTGTCTATGAATACATGTCCAATGGAACACTTGATGATCACCTACATAAGCATCATACCCCTCTTTCTTGGCTTCAACGACTCAACATCTGCATAGGTGCAGGTCGTGGGTTGCACTACCTACACACTGGCACGGGAATTGAGTCAGGTGTTATACATCGCGATGTCAAGAGCAGTAATATTTTATTACATGAAAGTTGGGCAGCTAAAATTTCAGACTTTGGGCTGTCGAAAATAGGTCCAACGAATCAGCCATCTACTTATGTCAATACACATGTTAAAGGCTCTTTTGGGTACTTTGACCCCAATTATTTCTCAACTGGAAAGCTGACTAGGAAGTCTGATGTTTATGCTTTCGGCGTGGTGTTGTTGGAAGTGTTATGTAGGAAGCGTGCTGTGGATAGAAGTCTAGATGAGGAGCAATGGGGTTTAGTGACATGGGTTCAAGATTCTATTAAAGAAGGGAATTTAAAGCATATAATTGATTCAAATATTAGGAGAGAAATATCCCCAAAGTGTTTGAAGGAATTTGTTAGGATTGCAGAGAGGTGTTTGCACAACAGTCCAAAGCAGCGACCTACCATGGCTGAGGTTCTGTTTAGCCTTGAGTCTTTAGTGGTCATACAAGAGAAATTCAATAATTCATTGCAAGCAGCAGGCAATACGACAATATTTGGAAGAATGGTTGATATGCTACCCTTCTCTTTGAACGGAGAAAACACTGGTAATTCTTCTTCTCTTGAATTGTGTAGACATATTCTTTATTTTTATGTACATGCTTGTTCTCATATATATCAGTAAATGTGGAAATGTCATGTAAAATATTATTGGGAGTTTTCTCTAGGTTATGTCATTCATATCCATTTGCAATATTTACATTATCTGCTTGTACTCATTTGTTTCAGTCCAAGGTGATTCAAAATTATCAAGTAATAGCAAGGGCGACAAAAGACTTGCTGATTATACTGTATGTGTAGACAATAACATGTTTCCTGAGATGAAAGAAATATATGCAGATTCCCAATGTCCGAGTCCAGGTCTGAAAGAATTTGGGTTTGATGATTTAAAGAAAGCTACAAGAGAGTTTAGTCCAAAACGTTTATTGGGTGAGGGAGGTTTTGGAAACGTGTTCTTAGGTTGGGTTGAACCGAAGACGTTAGCCCCTACAAAACATGGAGATGGAATTGCTGTTGTTGTTAAAAGGTCAAATCATGGTAGCCGTCAAGCATATGTTGAGTGGCTTGTAAGTATCTCACCAAATGTACATCAAGTTACACCTATAGTGATGACTAGAAATTTAGATTCATGAACTTCATATGAAAACTTCTGACATGTGTGATAAGAGACTTAATTAGAATGTCGCTACTAAATGTAACTTAAAGTGTTGTGATTTCAGTTCAAGGTGAACTTCATAGGAGAGTTAGCTCATCCTAACATCTTGAGACTCTTGGGGAACTGCAAACATGAACGTGAACTCTTGCTTGTTTACGAGTACATGCCAAACAAAACTTTTGACCACTTTTTATTCACAGGTAAACCATATTAGAATCTCTCTAAAACCATAATTCCCTTTTTTTTCTCCAGATAGTTGAGTTACTGCAGCAAAGTAGCTACATGTGTAAAATGAGTAATTTTGCAGATGGACCTGATATTTTGGAGCCACTTTCATGGGGAACACGACTTTTGATAATGATAGGAGTCGCCAGTGGACTCACATATTTGCATTCAACAAACCTCATACTTCGTGATTTAAAAAGCTCTAAGATATTACTGGATAAAGTACATACTCTTAAACTGTCGTTTACGATTGATGGTGGTTATCAAACCACTTTAATATTTTGCTTTTATGTCATCAAATTAGTTAACCACTTATTTTACTCCATTTCATTCCAGGATTTTAATGCAAAACTAGGGGGTTTTGGGTTGGCAAGATGTGGCCCTGAAACAGGGGAAACACATGTTAGTACAAGGGTTATGGGAACCATGGGTTTCGCAGCCCCAGAGTATATCGCTACAGGTGCGTTATTGTATAACAAAGTGGTATTGAGAAGCAGTTAAGCGAATAGACCCAAATATGAAATATGAAATATGATTTTTGGATTAAGATAAAAGCAAACATTCCCCTTGTCACTTTTTTTAGCTAAATTTTATTTGCTTTACAACAACTGTTTGTTTCACTTACACAAAAAGCAAAAGTCAATGCCTCCGTTTCGCAACCAGATTGGGCAAGAGACAACATATGTTTAATAAGCTAATTAAAAGATATCATATTTTGTGACAGTGAACACCCTTCGATGTTACAGGTCATTTGAGTATGAAGTGTGACATCTATAGTTTCGGAGTGGTGTTGTGGGAAAGTATGTCCGGCCGAAGGGCGTTTGATTGCAAACTGCCTGGAAGGAAGCAAAGAATAGTGGACTGGGCCACTGATCAGGTCAAATCAAATAGAAGAAGGCTAAAGAAGATAATGGATCCACGTCTTAAACACAACTACCCCCAGCAAGGTGCTTCTGAATACGCTGCACTTGCGTTCAAATGCATTTCAAACAACCCCAAGGATAGGCCTTCGAGTGAAGAAGTTCTGCAGAGTTTGAAGCGAATATATGCTCTTCACAAGTAACCTTGACCTTATGTCCTTATTGTTTAGCGTGGAGTAGTGGGAATTAATGTATAATATGTTGCCCCACAAATTGCTATGAGATGAAACTTTATATCTCAGTTCTTTTGTACAGATTATCATATATAGAAACTACAAAAAAATATATCCTCGTTTAGGTATAAAATAGAAAGTACCAAACTTTTCGTGTTAATGTCTTTGTATTGATTTAGCATTTTTATGCTTGGTCAAATAGCCAGGAATAATCGTTCCAAACTAGACATAGTTAACTAATCGATGCAATAAAGTATGCGAGTTAGAATGAGATGTAACCGGTAATTGTTATATACCTACATAGCCAGATCTCGTGGAAAGTGTGTTAGCAAAGCATAAGGGATGGTAAACCGTAGATCTCAGAGTACTTTTAATAGCGTTGAAAAGGTCACTAATGATTAAATATGTATTTTTATTGAAAAATAAACTAATTTCTTATATTTTACTTATTTTGTAGTTGTTTCCTAAAACAAAACCGAAAGATCTCCTACTTCTAAAGTGGATGTAGAGCTTGGTGTCACTAATTACTTCTACTTGCCTCTTAGAGAGGAGATCGCATGTTCAAACCCGAGCAATATAGTGGTAGTTCATTGGGAGTTTGTTTATGAAGAATGTGTTCCGTTAATTATAAAAATGATATTTGGATGGTGATCAAGAATTAATGAATTCAAAAGTTTTGGCGAATATATATTGTAATGTCCAAAAGGTCAAATATATATTTGTAATATAGTTTATTATGGATGCGTTAATATTATTAAAATAAAATATTTTATTTCTACAAACATGTTAAACCAAGTTTTGTAATCTTCTTATATACGTCTAATCGTGACAAATTCAACAAGAGAAGCAGGTTTATGTGTATTTGACTTCACTCTTCAAGTGAAAACAAAATTAAAAGAAATGTTGATTCAGTCAGTGTCGGGATGGCCCGCCTCTCTTTCTAAGAAGAAGGCCTCTATTATTTGTAGGTTGACTATAATCCTATAACCTTATCATAATATGTTGTTCACTTGTCATTCATTTCAATTTCCACATCTTTTCATCAATAATAATGCTCGTTGCCACCGGAGACATCCAGGAGTATGAACTCTCCACCTCCTCCACACAACGCTCACAACTATGTCGTTACTTTGAATTTCTTGAAATTCTCATAGCGACGGAAAACTTTGATGATTCTTTAATTATTGGGAGTGGAGGTTTTGGGAAAGTTTACAAAGGCAATGTGATCCACGGATCAAGTCTTGTCATTGTTGCTATTAAACGTTTGGATACCATGTCCAATCAAGGGGAAAGAGAGTTCTGGGTGGAAATTGAAATGCTTTCGATGTTACGCCACTGTAATCTTGTGTCTTTGATTGGTTATTGTAATTATAAAAAAGAGAAGATACTTGTGTATGAATACATGCCCAATGGAACACTAGATGATCATCTTCATAAACTATGTTCTCCTCTTTCATGGCTGAAACGACTCAACATTTGCATAGGGGCCAGTCGTGGTTTACACTACCTGCACACGGGTACTGGAATTGAGTCGGGTGTTATACATCGTGATTTCAAAAGCTCTAACATTTTATTACATGAAAGTTGGGCAGCTAAAATTTCAGACTTTGGGTTGTCAAAAATCGGCCCAACGAATCTGCCATCTTGTATGTTAATACATATGTTAAAGGAACATTTGGGTATTTGGATCCCAATTATTTCTTAACTGGAAAGCTGACAAGAAAGTCTGATGTTTATGCTTTTGGGGTAGTGATGTTGGAACTGTTGTGCAGGAAGCGTGCAGTGGATAGAAGTCTAGAAGAGGGTTTAGTGACATGGGTTCAAGATTCTATCAAAGAAGGGAATTTGAAGCATATAATTGATTCAGATATAAGGGGTGAAATATCTCCAAAATGTTTGAAAGAATTTGTTAGAATTGCCGAGAGATGTTTGAATAGCAGTCCAAAACACCGGCCCACCATAGCCGAGGTTCTGTATAGTCTTGAGTCTGTGCTGGCCTTACAAGTGAAATTCAATAATTCGTTGCAATCTACTGGCAAAACAATATTTGGTAGAATGGTTAATTTGTTTCCCTTCTCCTCCAAGGAAGAAAGCTATGGTATTTCTAACACCTTCCAGTTGTGTTGATATCAATCTATGCATATATTAGCAGAATATCAGTGAAAATATAGACATGCCATCTCTTACAAGAATATCCACTTGTATCATGTGAATACTTCCATCATGGGCCTTTGATTATGTTTTATAACTTTTAACAGCTTAATGGTCCCTCATTAATGTACTACATGCAATTCTGGGGTTCTTTTCCAATTAGATAACTCATAAGTTTTAGAGCCCATAGTTTTTTTTGTGTTCTTAACAATGCATAATTCAGTTACGAAAAAAAACATTGGGTGTAGTAACCGAATTTCACAATGTCTCTTTGGTATCCCATGATAGGGCTTGCTGCATAGGAGGATGTATGCCAGAATTGAGACACCATATTACTTAGTTATATATTTAAATATTTAGTCGGCCAGTGATCCTTAAAATTGATTCATAATAGCTAAAACATCCTCTTGGTTGCCTTTTCTTTGAAAGACTGAAACTTACACTTACATTATTTGTTTGTGTTGATACATTTCAATCCAAGGTGATTCAAAGTTATCAAGTAACAGCAAAGGCAACAATATGTCTTCAGAGATGAAAGAAGTTCCTGCTGATTTCCAAAGTCCAATCCCAAGTGTGAAAGAATTTAGGTTTGATGATTTAAAAAATGCTACAAGAAAGTTTAGTCTAAATTTTCTGTTGGGTGAAGGAGGATTTGGAAAGGTGTTCTTAGGTTGGGTTGATCAGAATACATTAGCCCCATCAAAACAAGGTGTTGGAATTGCTGTTGCTGTTAAAAAGCTCAACAAACAAAGTTTACAAGGGCACGAAGAATGGCTAGTAAGTATTATCAAACGTACATCAATTTATACCTGTTATGGATGTCATATTTTTCGTTTCGACGTAACCTCATAATACCATAAATGTTTGAACTATAAAACCAATCTTTTTTTATGTTAGTTTGGTTTAGCCCAATGTTCTTCAGTATTGGAGTGATGCATTTCCCCATAAAATCGAAAAGTTTCAAGTTTTATCCTACACTTTCCAGTTATTTCTAAACTCTACTATCAAGCAAATATTCATGAAACTAAATGGAAAAGCCATTGAACTATGTGATAGAAGGCCTATTTGGATTGTGGCTATTAGATTGCTGAGAGACAAGGACAAGTAAAAAACTGTTATGCTTCAGTTGGCACTCTACATAGGATTATGAATTTATGTTAGTTTTGTTTATTACGATTTGATTTTGTGAATGCAACATAGGGGACTCTTTCATTGCTAGAACAATTCTAATATATTTTTTGTTTTATGAATATTTTGCTAAACGTAACTTAAAAATTGTGAGTTTAGGCAGAGGTAAACTTCTTGGGACATCTGGCTCATCCTAATATCATTAGACTCCTGGGATACTGCATAGATGAAGTTGAGCACTTGCTTGTTTACGAGTACATGCCAAACAGAAGTTTTGATCTCTTTTTATTCAGAGGTGTAGACTATAATAGGATCTCTCTTATTCCTTTATTTGTATATTTTTTTGGGGGTTTTGAATTATTGAAATAATAACTATGTAAGATGAATATTGTTGCACATGTACCAGATACTTCTGAACGACTTTCATGGTCAACACGGCTTTCGATAATGATAGGAATTGCCCGTGGACTAGCATATCTGCATTCAAGAAAACTCATGTGTCACGGTCTAAAAGCGGGTGATATATTACTGGATAAAGTACTCTTAGCTTTTTATGACTAATGGTGTTGATGAAACTAATTTTTTTCCTTTATGCCATCAATGCTAACCGATTATGTTTACTCTTTCTTATTACAGGATTTTAATGCAAAACTAGGGGATTTCGGGTTCGTGAAACATGGCCCAGAAACAGGGGAAACACATGTTAGTACAAGGGTTATGGGAACATATGGTTATGCAGCCCCAGAGTATATCTCGACTGGTGTGTTAATGTATAAAGAAGTGAATAAATCAATAAGAATGTGCATTTTCTAGATATAAAAGCATAGATATTGTTACCTTTTTCTATATATATATTATATCTACAAGAACAATTGCTTTTTTCATAGATAAACCAATTTCACAGATGCAAAGGTCAATGCCTCCTTTTTGAAACATATTGGTCAATGAAAAAGGTTTATAAACTTTGATCATCATAATTTTATGATAGTCAACACCCTCCAATTTTACAGGTCATTTGTCTACGAAGACTGACATCTATGGTTTTGGAGTGGTGTTGTTGGAAACTCTATCAGGCCAAAAGGCGTTGGATCAACGTCGGCCTAAAGAGTAGCAGAACTTGGTGAATTGGGCCACTCAAATCAAATCAAGCAAAACAAAGCTACAAAAATTAATGGATCCACGTCTTGAACACAACTATCCCAAAGAAGGTGCTTCTGAATGCTTTGCACTTGCATTAAGATGCATTGCAGCCAAACCCAAGGATAGGCCTTCAAGTGAAGAAGCTTTGAAGAGTTTGGAACGAATATATGTTCAACATAAGTAATGAAGATAAATCAAAGACACATCCCTGCAGAAACAAAGTTGAATTGTGTTATTGATTGAATCCCCAACTTGCTTGCCATTAAAAAGGCCGGATGTTATACATAGACTTCACACGTTTGACGGAGACACTTATGTGTATGAATTATCTTTTGTTGGATATATATTGTATTTTCTAAATGGAGTCTCAGATTGTTGGTTTTTCTGAAAGTTAAATATAATGAATGTTTACCATCTCTACTTGATCAATAGCATGTTCTTTCTATATATCATAGCACCTTAATTTGGTGTGACCTTCCGATGCTAACACCTAAACTTGTATATGATGATGAAAATGACCGTGAATATTTGTCATGTGTGTTTCAAACAATCCCAAGGACAGACCTTCAAGTGAATTATGGCCGAGTTTGGAACAAATATATGCTCAATCATTACAAGCAACACAACGAAAAATTGAGACCTTATTATTCAATGTGAAATAGAGAATTGTTGTAAAGAATTTATGCCCACACGTTGCTATTCGTTATTAAATAAATAGTTAAAGACAAACTAAACAAAATTTTGAAATTACTTTGGTGGACTCAAATTTGAATCACGTACCATCACTCATTTTCATTCCCTTTCCTCCTTTAAATGAAACTCGGGAGAAGTTGTCTTCCTGATCCCAGTTACTACATCTACGGCTTCAAGCTCCCGGAATATGATTTCCATTGATGACTGATAACAGTTACAATTTGAAGATTAAGAACCAATGATCCAAAATCTCCATAGTGAACTTGTTAGTCATGATGAATGGGAAACGGCTGCATTCTGAGTTTAGGGTTCAAACAAACTAAATTGTTCAATCATAATGGTGAGGCTTCAATAAACAAGTACTTTTCAATTCCAGATATCTTTAAAACATTGAAATATTAGTTCTAAAACTCATTAAATTCATTTAAAATTCAATTAGTCATCAAAGAAGTTGTTTTCTTTCGATACCTCAACATTAGAGTGGTCAGTGGGGCTACCTAGCTGGTAAAGCACTTGTCTTATAGAGGGGAGGTTTCAGGTTCACACGGAGTTTGTTTATGAAGAATATGCTTCTTAATTTATTTTTTTTAATAATATGAAAAAGTTTATATTTCCATGGACAAATACCATGATTTTTTTTTAGTGAATACATATTCTTTCATTATATAGAAACATAGATATTACATCAACATAGCAGGTAGGCGGGCAACAAGCTGCGCCGCCACCCCTTTCTGAATTGCAAACCCTAACTTGCTAAAGACATACCCCTGCCCCTTTGGAGTCGACACATTGCTATGCACAACCCGTTGGACCCTGGTTAGGAAACGGATAGCTTCCGGTGCCAAGGAGCCAAAGGTATCAAAAGCCAGAGGGACAAAAACATGTTGGTTCTCTTCGCAGGCTTTAGCATGTTTCTCCACCTTCTTCGTTTCAGCCATTTTCATTGTTTGCCCAGCTACAAACCCATTATCTCTCAAACCAGCTAAGGGAGATACCCTTGTGAGGTCAACACAAGCGTGTTTTCCCCCGATCCAACCAAAGACGAGCAAATCTGCCGGTCGTAGAGTGGATCTCCCTTCCGTGGGGTCTGTAAGGAAGTTTACGGGGGCTTCCTTTTTAGCTGATATCCTGGCTCACCTTAAGATATCCCAAAGAACGTCCCGCACCCAATCATGTCGGTATTTGAACCCAGGCATCTCCTTGCAATGAACCGCATGCTCTCCGAATTTATCCAGGCAAGCCTTACGGCAGATCGAACATGTTTCGTCTTCTGGGTACATTGGGACCATCAAACGGTACTTAAGAATGGCCCTATACTCGACCGCAGACATGCTTTGGCCCAAGCCATCAATCGGGATAACGGTTAGAAAATCTTGGGCATGAGGACCTTGTAAGCATTCAATAACCGCCTTCTGTCGGAGGGACAATCCAAAAACTTCTCCCAGGCTCTCTAAGCGATTTTGCCAAAAAGGGCATTCGCCAAAATTTTTTGAGGCTTTGGTGGGGCGGTGTCCTTATTAGAGAAACCGCCAATGTCAAAGTCTGGGAGAGCGCCATTTAGGCGTTCCAGGGCCTGCACGTAGTCTGAGTCCAGGTCGACAACTCCGCTATTCCTTAAGATGTGATTCTGTAGCTTCCAAGACTGAGCCCTCAACGCTACAAAAGCGTAAACCCCAACATCATGAGCCGAAAGACGGCCTAAACCCCCCAAGTGCATCGGTAAAGATGCAAGTCGCCACTAAAGATCACCAAAGAACGGGCCTCCACATACAACTATGTCTTCGATGGCTTCTCGAAGCCCCTTATCAAAACAGGATACCGCATCATCCATCATATGGGGGTGGCATGTTCGTAACCCAAAAAGCAACTTAGCAACCCCCATGCAAGACCTAAGCAGGAGGAGTTCGATCTGGGGATCCCTAAGGCAAGGTAAGAGTTTCATAAGATCAACCGCACGAGATGCTCTCCGCCTCGCCAACTCCTTAATAAAGTAGGGATCTCGACTAACAGCCCCTCCAAGGAGCTTTACCCCTCTCTCTGGTCTACCAATCCCACTAGGGAAAAACCCATCTTTGACTTTCACCTCATTACACGCTGGCCAAAAAACCTCGGTTTTCTTAATATTAAGTTGCAGCCCCAATGATGGCCCTTCCGAGCTGATAATGTCTAGGGCTTTAGCGACTTCGTTGGCACCACCAATAATAGTCCTATCATCCAAGTACTAAGCATGAAATGGGAGGTTACAGTCATTTTGTATCCGGAGAACAAGAGGGTGTAATGCTAAGGCAAAGAGGAGGGGCCCAAGGGGGTCTCCCTGCTGAACCCCAGTAGTAGCCCCTATACAGTCATCACCAACGTACAACCTAGCCGGCTGGGCATAAAGGAACTGGACTCATAGATAGATAGACGGGCAATGATGATGAACCTCCCGGAGAAGGGCTGTGCGGTCGACCATATTGAAGGCGTTGGAAAAGTCCACGGTAAGCATAGCTAAAGAACCGTCCGCGTGAAAGGAGTTAAGAAACCGGTTCGCGCTGTGAAGCACCGCTTCTTAATTATAAAAATGATATCTGGATGGTGAAGAATGTGTCCAAATGTGTATTGTAATATAGTTTATTATGGATTCATTAATAGTATTGAATTATTTTTACAAACATCTTAAATCGTGACAAATTCAATAAGAGTAACAGGTTTGTTTTATTTGATTTCACTTTTCAAGTGAAAACAAATGCAAAAGAAATGTTGATTTAGTCATCCGGGGATGGCCCACTTCTCTCTCTAGGAAAAAGGCCTCCATTTATTGTAGGTTGACTATGATCCTATAACCTTATCATAATATGTAGTTCACTTGTCATCCATTTCAATTTCCACTTCCATTTCATCAATAATAATGTTCGTTGCCACCGGAGATGTCCAGGAGTATGAACCCTCCGCCACACAACGCTCACAACTATGCTATCACTTCGAATTTTTTGAAATTTTGATAGCGACCCAAAACTTTGATGATTCATTAATTATTGGGAGTGGAGGTTTTGGGAAAGTTTACAAAGGTAATGTAAACGACGGATCGAGTCTTGTTGTTGCTGCCATCAAACGGTTGGATGCCATGTCCAATCAAGGGGCATCAGAGTTTTGGGCAGAAATCGAAATGCTTTCGATGTTGCGTCACTGTAATCTCGTGTCTTTGATCGGTTATTGCAATTATGAAAAAGAGAAGATACTTGTGTATGAATACATGCCCAATGGAACACTAGATGATCATCTCCACAAACTATGTTCCCCTCTTTCATGGCTTAAGCGACTCAACATTTGCATAGGGGCTGGTCGTGGTTTACACTACCTGCACACGGGTACTGGAATTGAGTCGGGTGTTATACATCGTGATTTCAAAAGCTCTAATATTTTATTGCATGAAAGTTGGGCAGCTAAAATTTCAGACTTTGGGTTGTCGAAAATAGGCCCTACGAATCAGCCATCTACTTATATCAATACAAATGTTAAAGGCTCTTTTGGGTACTTTGATCCCAATTATTTCTCAACTGGAAAGCTGACAAGAAAGTCTGATGTTTATGCTTTTGGCATAGTGATGTTGGAACTGTTGTGCCAGAAGCGTGCAGTGGATAGAAATCTGGAAGAAGGTTTAGTGACATGGGTTCAAGATTCTATCAAAGAAGGGAATTTGAAGCATATAATTGATTCAGATATAAAGGGTGAAATATCCCCAAAATGTTTGAAAGAATTTGTTAGAATTGCCGAGAGATGTTTGCACAGCAGTCCCAAACACCGACCTACGATGGCTGAGGTTATGTTTAGTCTTGAATCTGTACTAGCCTTACAAGTGAAATTCAATATTTCGTTGCAATCTGCGGACAAAACAATATTTGGTAGAATGGTTAATCTGTTTACCTTCTCCTCCAATAGAGAAAGCTCTGGTATTTCTAACTTCTTATAGTTGTGTTGATATCAGTCACTGCATATATTAGCATAATATCAGTGAATATATGGACTTACCATCTCTTACAAGAATATCTACTTGATTCATCTGAATACTTCCATCATGGGCCTTTGATTATTTTTAATGTTTTATAAACTCTGTAACATCTTGGTAATCACTCGTTAGTGTCTTACATGCAATTCTGGGTTGTTTTGATATGAGGTACTTGATTGCAAGTTTTAGAGCCCATAGATTCTTTTAGTGTTATAAAATGTGCATAACAGCATAAGATTTTTTATATAAATATTACCTAAATTTTTTTATATAAATATGTAGTTGGATAGTGATCTTTCATATTGATTCATAACAGCATAAGATGTTCATGATAATTCATACATGTAACAGATCCTGTTGCTTGACTTTTCTTTGGAAAACTTAAACGTACACTTAAATTATCTGTTTGTGTTCATCTATTTCAATCCAAGGTGATTCAAAGTTATCAAGTAACAGCAAAGGCAACAATATGATTTTAGAGACAAAAGAAGTTCCCGCTGATTTCCAAAGTCCAGTCCCAAGTGTGAAAGAATTTAGGTTTGATGATTTAGAAAAGGCTACAAGAATGTTTAGTCTAGATTTGTTGTTGGGTGAAGGAGGATTTGGAAAGGTGTTCCTAGGTTGGGTTGATCAGAATACATTAGCCCCTTCAAAAGAAGGTGTTGGAATTGCTGTGGCTGTTAAAAGGCTCAACAAAGAAAGCGCACAAGGACATTCCGAATGGCTAGTAAGTATCACCAAATGTAAATCAATTTAATTTTTACAGAAGTTCGTAATATCTAGTTCTAGTGAGTACCTCAAGAAAGTATACGGCTCGTGTAAGTATCATACTACTGAACAGTCCTAGTTTGAGAGGCTTATACCTCCAGATTAATGTGTGTTTTCTTCCACATATATGTTCGAAAACTACAAAACCAATCTTTTTTATGTTAGTTTGGTGGAAGCACAAAGTAAGCCTGTATCAAGTGATGCATTTCTCCATTAAATCAAAAAGTTGCAAGATTTATCAATTTGTTTTCTACATTTTCCAATTATTGCTAAACTCTACTATCAAGCAAATATTCATGAAACTACATGCAAAACTTTCTCCTTATTAATATATTTCCTCATGAAAAAGCAAATGGAAAAGCCATTGAACTTTATGAGGAGACCTATTTGGATTGTGGCTATTAGATTGCTGAGAAAGAAACACAAGTAAAAAAAGTTATGCTTCAGTTGGTACTCTACATAAGATTATGTTTATTTCGGGTTACTGGATTTTACTAATTCAAACTTTGTTTCATTGGCCGGCCAAGCCAGACTTTAAAAATATACCACAATAATCTCAAGTTTCAACCTCTTGGCTACAAACGAGCTTTTCACTAACGGGGTTAAATCCCGTTAGTTTATTTATGGCGTGGATGATGACATGTACGATAATGTGGCAAAAATAGTTGTGTGGTTTGATTATGTGGTAATAAAATGTTTTTAAATTAAAATTAACTTTTTCTAACCAAAATAACGAACCGAACCTTTTTTTAACAAAAATAATGAACAAAACAACCTTTTTAATCAAAATAAACAAAACAAGCCACTTTTTCTAATAAATATAAACGAACCGAACTACTTTTCAAACAAAAATAAATGAACCAAACCACGTTTTTTAAATAAATGAACCGAACCATTTTAAAAAAAGTGATTCGGTTCGTTTATTTTTGTTAAAAATGAAGTTTGGTTCGTTTATTTTTGTTTAAAAGAAAGTGGTTCGGTTCATTTATTTTGGTTAGAAAATAATTTAATTATACATTTTTACTACATAAGTGGTCCACACACAATTTTTGCCATATCATCGTATACGTCATAAAAAACTAACGGAATCTAAACCCATTAGTGAAGAGCTCGTTGGCAGCCGATAAGTCGAAAGTTGGGACAGTTGTGATACATTTTTAAAGTTTGGCTTAGCGCCGGCCAGTGGGACAAAGTTTGGATTATTAAAATATATTAGAACAATTCTAATATATTTTGTTTTATGAATCCTTTTGCTAAATGTAACTTAAAAATTCTGAGTTCAGACAGAGGTGAGCTGCTTAGGACATCTGGCTCATCCTAATATAATTAGACTCCTGGGTTACTGTGAAGATGAATTAGAGAACTTGCTTGTTTACGAGTACATGCCAAACAAAAGTTTTGATCACTTTTTATTCAAAGGTATAATATAATAGGATCTCTCTTAACAGTTATTTGTTCATTTATTTATATATATTTTTTTGACAATTGAGTTATTGAAATAAAGTAACTATGTAAGATGAATAATGTTACACATGTACCAGATACTACAGAACGACTTTCATGGGGAACACGACTTTCGATAATGATAGGAGTTGCTCGTGGACTAGCATATTTGCATTCAACAAATCTCATAAGTCGTGGTCTAAAAGCGGATGATATATTACTGGATAAAGTACTCTTAAGCTCTTTATGACTAATGGTGTTTGATAAAACCACTTAATTTTTCTTTATACCATCAATGCTAACAAATTAGTTTTACTCTTTCTTATTCTAGGATTATAATGCAAAACTAGGGGATTTTGGATTGGTGAAATATGGCCCTGAAACAGGGGAAACACATGTTACTACAAGGGTTATGGGAACATATGGTTATGCAGCCCCAGAGTACATCTCGACTGGTGTGTTAATGTATAATAATAAAGTGAAATAATTAATAAGAACTTGCATTTGTTGATAAAAGAGGTTCATGTTGCATGACACCTTTTTACTATATATTTTATATTTACAAGAACAGTCGTTCGTCTTCCATAGAAAAACCAATTTCACTTATGCAAAGGTCAATGCATCCATTTTAATACCTATTGGTCAAAGGAAAAAGGTTTATAAACTTTGAACATTATAATTTTGTGATAGTCAACACCTTTCAATTTTACAGGTCATTTATATACGAAGAGTGACATCTATAGTTTTGGAGTCGTGTTATTGGAAACTATATCAGGCCAAAAGGCATTCGATCAGCGCCGGCCTACAGAGCAGCAGAACTTGGTGAATTGGGCCACTCAAATCAAATCAAGCAAAAGAAAGCTACAAAAATTAATGGATCCACGGCTTGAACACGACTATCCCCTAGAAGGTGCTTCTAAATGCTTTGCACTTGCATTAAGATGCATTGCAGCCAAACTCAAGGATAGGCCTTCAAGTGAAGAAGTTTTGAATAATTTGGAACATGTATATGTTAAACATAAGTAATGAAGATAAATCAAAGACACATCCCTGCAGAAACAAAGTTGAATTGTGTTATTGATTGAATCCCCGACTTGCTTGCCATTTAAAAGGCAGGACGTTATATATAGACTTCACACGTTTGACGGAGACACTTATGTGTATCAATTCTCTTTTGTTGGATATGTTGGTTTTTTTAAATGGAGTCTCAGATTGTCGGGTTTTCTGAAAGTTAAATATAATGAATGTTTACCATCTCTACTCGATAGCATGTTCTTTCTATATATCATAGCACCTTAATTTGGTGTGACCTTCCGATGCTAACACCTAAACTTGTATATGATGATGAAAATGACGGTAAATATTTGTCATGTGTGTTTCAAACAAACCCAAGGACAGACCTTCAAGTGAATTATGGCCGAGTTCGGAACAAATATATGCTCGATCATTACAAGCAACACAATGAAATATGGAGACCTTATTATTCAATGCGAAATAGAGAATTGATGTAAGGAATTTATGCCCACAAGTTGCTATTTTTTATTATATAAATAGTTAAAGAGAAAACAAAAAAAAATTAGAAATTACATTGGTGGTTTCAGATTTGAACCAAATAAAAAAAGGAGTTTTAGAGAAATAATGAAGAGTACTCAATAATAAATAAAGGAGGGGCTTTTTTGCAAGTCTGAACTGGATGCTTGCGGACCTCAGCCAACTGGATGTGTTTAAAGCCCCCACAATAGCATGAAGAAAGGAAAATTACAGAAATAGATAAGTTTGATTTTGACCTATAGTTTACTAAAATATACATGTCTATTTAGCCTACTTCTCTTTAATTATTGGTTTTTTAACCAATAAATAGCTGACACGTCACCAAAGCCGGCTAAGCCTTAGCCTCCACTTTATGGGCACGGAATTTTATAATAAAGCAAACGGGTCTCACCTTTAACCAATAAAAATTCGACACGTGTCAAAGGCGGCTAAACTTAGCCTACATCTATGGTTATTTAGCCGGCATCTTTGACTCTTAGCCGGCTTCGGGATACGTGTCTATTTAGTTAGCCGGCTCCAAATATTCTTTCTTAGCCGGCTCCAACTCGGCTTGTAGGCTAAGGCTTCACTTAGCCGCCTTCAATTTTTTCATTTAGCCGTCTAATTTTAGCTGCCAAAATTGAATATTTTACCAACATTATTAAATATTTAGCCGGCTTCACTTAGCCGTTTTCTTAGCGATGTAAATTTAGCCGCCAAAATTGAATATTTTACCAACTTACCAACTCTATTAAATATTTAGCCGCTTCACTTAGCCGTTTTCTTAGCTGGTGTAAATTTAGCCCCCAAAATTAAATATTTTACCGATGTAGTGAATATGGTTGTATAGTTTTATTAAAATGGTTGGTGAAAAATTAATTTTAAGTAGGTAAATGTATTTATTTCTGATGGCTAAAACATGCCGGCTAGAAGAAAAAAAATTAACGGCTAAGCGAAGCCGGCTAAATAATTAATTGAGTAGGTAAAAGTATTTAATTTTGGGGGTTAAATTTACACCGTCTAAGAAGAAGGCTAAGTGAAGCTGGCTAAATATTTAATAGAGTTGGTAAGTTTTGTAAAATATTCAATTTTGGCGGCTAATATTAGACGGCTAAATGAAAAAAAGAAGGCGGCTAAGTGAAGCCTTAGCCTACAAGCCGAGTTGGAGCCGGCTAAGAAGGAATATTTGGAGCCGCCTAACTAAATAGACACGTATCTCGAAGCCGGCTAAGAGTCAAAGATGCGGGCTAAATAACCATAAATGTATGCTAAGTTTAGCCGCCTTTGACACGTGTCGAATTTTTATTGGCTAAAGGTGGGACCCGTTTACTTTTCATAAAATTCCGTGCCAATAAAGTGTAGGCTAAGGCTTAGCCGGCTTCGGTGACGTGTCAGTTGTTTATTGGTTAAAAAACCAATGATTAGAGAGATGTAGGCTAAAATATACATATTTATTTTGGTAAATTCGTAATCAAATATGTTTATTTTAGTAATTTTTCAAAAAAAAATTGATAATCAACTTACCATAGGCAGGACTCTACGACCAATCATCTCTCATAACAATCGCAATAAGTAGGTAGTGTTAATTTTAATTGTTTTTTATATGTGCTAAAGTTTTAAAACGTAGTTATATTTTGAATTCTAAAATTTAATTTATTTTAAATATTTAAACTTTAGATTTTTTTCTTAATATTATTATATATCTCGTGTTTTTTACTTTTTACATTTTTAGAAACTAGAAATAAGTTTTATTTTTCAATCAACACTAACTAATTAATAATGTGTGCCGTTCAAAAAAAACTAATTAATAATGTTCAACCTACCAATGACGGTGAACATTTCTCCCATACTTTATAAATTAATTACAAGAGGTACGAATCAAACATGCATGTGTGTGAACATAGTAGCTAGTTTGTAGCGATGGAAAAGATGACGTTGTTGAGTACGTTTCTTTTGATTTTACAAGACAAAATATACACTTATTAGGAGACATGCTTCACGTGCGTTCTTACATAGAAACCGTTATAATTAGTAGCGGATCAAAAAAAAATTCAATTGGTTCACTGTTCAAGTCGGTTTGACGTTTCGGGTAATTTCCATGATTCGAGTCGGTTAAGGTTTATCACATAACAAAAATACGATACAATAAGAAAATACAAATATCGTTATAAGAAAATAAAAAAAATAACATAATATATCTTAATATCCATAAATCCTACAAATCAAATTTACGCATTACTAGTGAAATATAAACCACGCTTCAGAATCAATTAAAACCATTGATACATTTACATTATTAATAATAACATCGCTAGTAAAATTCACATCAAAACATGAAAAAAAAATCTACAATCAATATTAGTTAGTTCATGAAAATTTTAATCTCATATCATACATGACCAACATTCACCATTTGTTTTTGCGTTCAAATAATGTAGAATTTCAAGTCTTTTCAATTGTAATGTTAAACTAATATTACAAAATACTGTATATTAATCTTATGATATATTATTACTAAACGTATAATTTATGTTGGTAAGATTGTTCTCAAGAATGCATAAAATGTCAAAGGAATATAAATTACAGATTCATACTCGCAGGCCACGCCCATCAAAAAATCAAAACGTTACAAATCTAATCGTATGCCATTTTTGTGTTTTTTTAAGAAGTATACTATTGATTCTCACATATTAGCACGGGTTAGGACCGAAACCTAATAACTTATTTGACAAAAAACATATAATAACTATCCAATTCTAACGAGTTAAGTTTAACGGGTTCTACGAATTAACAAAAATTTTATTCTAACTATATATTATTGATTAAGATGAATTATTACTCTGTCACTAATATTAAAATATTTTATAACAAATATTATAATATGTATATTACATTTTTATAGTGGCACATGGTTATGTCATTTTCACCAAATAACTTACATAATAATTGTAACAAGTAAGTTGACCCCGCGTTGCCGGGGTGGTCAATTACAGTAGTAAACTGTATTTCAATCGCCATCAGGGTTCCGATTTGGAACCCGACAACGGTAGACGACAATCATTGGAGGCTCAGATATGATCATCATAGATGTTATTGACCAAAGTAAGTCATAAATGTTGTTATCAACCAAAACTTCTTTCAAACTAAATTGACGTCCACAAAAATAAACGAATACCAAAACAAATCATCATAGGCTCTGATACATAATCATCATAGTCGTTATCAACACCGGTAAGCCGGTGGCAAAACACCGAATCACAGTCGGTAAATTTTAGCCAATGCGACTCAAACGCCACCAAGGGTTACAAATCGGAACCCGGCAACGATAGGCTATCATCATCATCATTGGCTCGGATACATGACCATCATAGCCCTTATCTACCAAGCCAACTCAAAGTGGGCATTACATACAATTGCTGTTCAGTTAACAATAGACAACATTCGACGCCAATACTTGGTAAACAACCAATTAGACATAAAAATAACTTTTAATCTTTGTTTTCGATCAGGGACTCTAGAATCAAGAAAGCAAAACCAAAAACTGGCTTTTTGTTCACTTCCACCTGAATCTCGGATTCATATTTTGTCATAATCAGCATCATGCTCGAAATGTAACCAACCTAAGTTAAAAATCAAAATCAAACACATCGCCAAAAGTGAGTATCACGGAAAGTGTAATTACTGAGGCAAATTAGCCCAAAACATTGAATGTTTCATATGCAATTTGCTTTCGGTATGTGCCTACACATCCAAAATGTTATTCCTAGCTTTAAGCTGATACTAAAACTAAACTTATAACATCAAAAAGCGTGATTGTTATTGGTTCCAATGCCTTAATTCCATCTTAAAAGGATACCAACCTTCAAAGTAGCAATTTTTATATGTTATAGATAAGCATCGTTACATCAAAGCATGAATCATCAAGATTTTAGCCACTTTTGGTATGGCCTAAATTGAAGAGTGCGAATTCTTTTAGCATTCAACTAACCTCGGTTAACAAATTGACAAATAGTATGACGAAAGAAACGATGCTTTCCATCGGCCAGTAATCAACAACCACGGCAGATCAGAAGTCGACAGCCACCAAGTGTTAGAACATGGACCACGATCGATACCCGGTGTCGGTTTAGGGTTCATACCAAAAGGACGAAGCCACGACGGTGACGATACACCCAACGGATGACTGAACCACCACACCACCGCCGTATGTCTGCCGCCACCAAGGGTTTCGAATCGGAACTCGGCTCTGCCATGGTCTACTTTTGAACATCTGCGAGGATGATCTATAGAGAGAAAGACATGGTAGGCAGATGAAACGGAGAGACAGTGACGGTGGATGAAAACAATACAAAGAGTAGAGACATGGATGTGTAATTGTGTAGAGAGGGAAACATGAATCACATAGTCAACATAACAAAATACACAGTTAGATGAACACTCATGCACACGTGTCATGGAGACATAAGTGTATTTCATGAACAGTAACATGAGAGACTGACACAAATGTTTATTTTTAATATATATATATAATATGATTGTTCCATGTTATGTATATTTGATATGTAGATTGTAGAGAGCACTGGGAAAAGGGAAAATAATGCGAGAGCATGGTAAAGAGGGCTGAGAAAAAGAAAAATGAAAATAAGGCATTGACAGAATTAGATTTGAACCTAGGTTCTCAAATAGGAAGGATTGATATTTGCCACTAGACTAGAGTTTCACTTTTTGTATATGTTAACTTTCAAAATATATGTGGGTTCACTCTCATATTTTATATAGGCGTTATATATAAAATCCAAAACTCAGTTGGTTCACGTGAACCCGATCTCGCCTACGTAGATCCGCCCCTGATTATAATTAAGGGAAAATTCTCAAAATAGGCGTTTATAAATACGTTTTTCAGGTTTTATGTGTCATTTCCAACAAATTCCCAAAATATGTATTATAAACTAGTCGTGACGAATAGTTTATATAACCAATTATATAACCTACGAGTAGTTTGTATAACCAATTAAAACTTGTCACGTGTATATAGACTAACCGTAGCGACCGCTTTCACTAATCATCTACTCGTAAAGATTAAATCAGTTTAAAGCCTCGAAATCAACGCCCACGAGTAAATAAGATATCATTTAGTCGCGACGAGCAGATTATAAAACCTTAAGAGTCGCGAGTAGTTTATCAAACTAACCACAACGATGAGTTTGATTACCAAATGCATCTAACTGGTTTGTATTACAAAACACTAACCAGAATGGTTAGTTTGTATTACAAAACACTAACCAGAATGGTTAGTTTGTTTGGTCAATTAGGCGTTACGAGTAGATATTGGTCAACGACCACTTTACATTCATTATACGAGTATTTTATTGGTAATTAACTTGTCTCGATAAGTTTACCTGGTAAACATTACGCATACGAGTAGTTCATATGTAGTTAACTCGTCGTGACTAGTTTACCTTGTTTACATTCCCGATACGAGTATTTTATTAGTAATTAACTCGTTCTGATAAGTTTACCGGATTTACATTATCCAAAGAGTCTAATGATATTAGGATGGTTCAAGTTTTTAAGAAGACCGTCTCAACTTATAATCACAAATATTCTTTTTATTATTATTAAGTTACAATTAATTCATAAACATCTTCCGTGTCAACCTATTATCAAGTCACATAGATCAAACCCTATATGATAGAAGCTACTTATGGCAATGGTCGGGTTTAGGCAATCCTAAACCCATACCCGGTTAGTAAAGCCCGTCCCAAACCCATCGGGTATACCCGCCACCCGTTAGTTGATTAACAATACTCGTCGGGTATACTCGTTCCAGTTGCCATCTGGTTTTGACAAAAAAATAACTAAATCAAATTATAAACAATGATTAATTCCTCATGGTGACCATCAGTACCATATTTCTAATAGTTTGTTCATCATTTGCTAATAGATATTCATAAACGGTTGGGGTTGAAAATTATTATGCTTTACTTACTTTGAACTTGCCTTTAAAAGTTGTATTATAACTAGGGATGGAAACTCAAAAGTCATATCAAGGTGTTGAAACATAATAACTTTTAATGAATATAGCCTTTGTCATCCCTAATACTACACTAAGAATTTCAATATATAAAGTTGATACTTGGGACGCTTTCTAAAGCAATAGAGGTTCCATATATTTTGTTTAAAGGGTTAATGTGTTCGAATCAACCCAACCTAAGTACACTTCTCTTGCCTCAGTAGTTGATAAATGTGAACGAAAATTATTTGTAGCTTTTCGTAGATCGCTAGACTCACATTCCTTCACATGTAACGTGGAATCACCTTCTTCAGCTGAAAAAAAAACAGAAGATATAAACAATTAAATACAAGTTCACGTTTTCCATCACTACACAAATCAATATGTATTCCAGTTATTAAGAAAAGGCCATAAATAAATACCGGAGATTCCCTCCTCACTAAGAAGAGGGGGTAACGAGCTACTGGGTCCCGCTTTTGATGGCAGCAAAGACTCAAAAAGTTGTACAACTGCATCCATTTTAGGCAGTTTTTCTAGAGTTAAGCGCGCGCATATCAATGCAATATCAGTAAACATGCTCAAAGAATACGTAGGTATTTCATCAAAGATGTCCCGATCGACCACTTCCTTTAACATCCCTGCGTTGACACATGCTGCAACCCAATTCACTAAACTCCGTTGATCAACAGCACGAGTTTCATCCAACACAATCTTCTTACGCAACACTTCTAAAAGCATCAATCCGAACGAATACGCATCGGGTGCGACTGATAGTTCCTTAAATACAAAATAATGGGGATCCATGTCCCAGACTGTGCCTTTAGGATTTGCGGAGACGACCCTAGGTGACCACTGGCCAGATGGGCGTATAGCTAACCCAAAGTCGGATATTATAGTTGCCACATCTCTGTCTAATAGTATGTTAGGGGGTTCGATGTCTCGGTGTATAGTAGCGAGGTCGGTATGGGTGTGCATGTAATATAACCCGTGACCGACACAGATGCAGATTTTCAACCGCTGAATCCATGGAAGATACGTGTCGTGTTAACGTGTAACCGAACCGAACAAAACCAAACCAATTATGCATATGTTATGTAAGAAACGTATTAGAATTCAAAACAAATCCAACTAAATCTTTTAACCAATCTATTTTTGCTGATTAAATAAAGTCCTTTTTAGATTATAAAAAGGACTTTTTAAAGAAAGCCCTTTTTAAATAATGAGGCTGAAAGGCTTTTAGATATTTAATGTGCATTAACTGTGGGCTTGTTATAATCTACCAAGACGAGACATCTGCTGTTATAATAGTGGGTTCATGTATAATCTACATGCAACTTTTTTGGCTTCATGAACTAACATGTGTAGAAGTTGTAACAGTAGAATGTTGGTTTCAAACAAACAGCTGCATAAAGCAAAATAATAAATAAATAATAATAATAATAAATACTTTCAAAGAAAATAGCAAACGTTAAGTTAAACTTTGAGAACAAAGCTGCAATTGAAGAAATCTAAAAAAACACAGCTACATGGTGAAAATTTGTATGATGTTTGAATGAAATCTTGTTTCTGATTCATTAACCATAGTTTGGAATTGGATTTAGTTAAACGTTGTTTAATTGTGGAAATATTGAAATTGTGTTTAATTGCTTATATCATCTCTTTATTTCAGTTAAACATTGTTCAACATCAAGATTGCAGGAAGTTACGTTCAAGGCTTTAACAAAAGCTACATGGGGTTTGCTAAAGAATTGCCAATTCGCACGCAAAGTAATGTGAAGGTGTTCTCGGGCTTGATTGACCCGAACACGCTTGCCCCTTCAAACCATGTTATTTGGGACTCCTATTGCTGTTAAAAGGGTCACTTCTGAATCATCAGTATTTAAAGAGTCTATAAATGCTGAAGAAAAAACTAAAGCGCCAGGAATCTCTAAAGAAGAAACTGAAACACCATAAATCTCTGAAGAAAAAACTGAAAAACCAGAAAAAACTAAAACACCAGAAATCTTTAAAAAGAAAAACTGAATCACCAGAAAGCTCTAAAGGAAAAACTAAAATACCTCTAGAATTCATTAACCCTATAGAGGTACATCAACTTAAACCTATAACGAAGGCCAGATGTTTGGATTGACTGAAAAGGGTCATTCCTTATTTTGTAATTTCGTTCATCTAACATGTGAAATAACCGGTATCTGCCACATGGAATATTTTTGTTAAATGTAACTTTAGTTATATTTATATAGTTCAGGAAGAGGTGAGCACTTTTGGACTCTTGGATCATCAAAATGTCGTTAGACTTCTTACACATTGCAAGCATGGAGACACCATGTTTGTTGTTTATGAAAATCTGGAATCGGTTGTCTCTCGCTTTTTTCAAGACGGTAGGATCCCAATACCATTCTCTTTTGTTTGCTCGATTACTTCAATAAAGTAATCTAAGATAACTAATTTTGCAGGTGATTCACTTCCATGGTAAACACGAATGAACATCATGAGAGGAGTCGTCCACGGTATGGAATTCATGTGCCGACCAAGGCCTATCTTGTCATTTCACAAGCAACCTTATATTACTGGATGAGATAGGTACCCTTAAGCTATTTATGATTAATGGTAGTGATAGTATTGATTTTTTTTCCTTTTAGGCCATTGGGCCTGTAAACGAACAAGAACACGAACAAGATGTGTAAATGAACATAATCGAATGCTGACGAGCATAAATTAACGAGCAGAGCATGTGTTCATGCCCGCTCGTTTAACTAAATGAAAACAAACTTTGTGTTCATGTTCGTTCGTTTATTAAATGAACGAACTCCCTGCCTAACGGTTCATTGCACGCTCGCTTCGTTTACAAGCCTATATGCAATTGTCATCAAAGTTAACCGCATATCTTAAGGTTTAAGGTGCTACCTTTGATAAAGATGGAAGCGCCACAAAGTTTTGACCACATCAAGCAATAATTGTTTGCTAGCCAAAACCTCTTGATGTGAAGATTAAAGAAATTCTAAGAACCATTCTTAAGTAGGTTGTGAGAAATGTAAGAATATAAGCTTGAATGTTATTTAGCTATCATCCAAAACTTTATAAGTTAAAGCATAGATAACAGAAATAACACTTAGCTATTCTTACTTGGCTTTTCATTCATAAACCGGTAACCTTTTACACCTTTATATAGCAGATCGATTGGTTTTTTCAAAAGAAACACAACACATGGATTGCCAACATGTATAATTCAACCAAAGAGAAATTAGGATTTTACCAGCCTTTAACCAGTTTGAATTACAAATCTTCCACGTGTGTACAACTCCAAGGTTAAGCCAAAAAAGGATAAGACAAATTTCTATCGAAAGCAACGTATCTATTTGCCGTAAACATCTTAAAATATAAGACATGTACATCAAGCTTTACAAGGTATATCTTGTTTGTTCATAACCTTATTAGTTTACATACAGCTATGTTCCAACCTTTCAGTTATAGTCTACTTATAAACTAATCATCTTATATCTTATAACTAATATAAGTTAATTACTAATCAACAATTTAGAATAATACATAATTCGTTGGTTACAAGATTAGTGCAAAACTAAGCCATAATTTATTAATACATCATAAATAAATTATAACTATTATTATTTGTCTTTTTTTAAATAATTGTTTCAACATATAATAAATTATACAAAACTAGTTTTGATGCAGTGTAACGTATGAACAAAATTGGGTACCGAAAATGTTGTTTAATTAGTGTGTGACCATAAAGGCGGCATAGCCAATATCGAAAATACTGATATCGAAATAAAACAAAATTGAGTATCGAATATCGTACCAAAATTATTGGTACCACACGGGAATCATGGCGGTATTGTGGTACAATACCAAGTTTGGTACAAACTTTGTTTTTTACTCAAATCTCAAGGTATGGATACCAAATAAGAAAAATCGGTACGTGTATCAAATAGGCTATACCAAATACCGTATTTGTTCAGCCTTTTAACGAAATACAAAAAATAAACATTGATACCTACATCGAATAACCAAATTATGAAAAGTTGATATCGAAGTTCGTATCGTATATATGTAGAGTTTGGTACTAATTTTGAAAAAAAAATTATGTTCCTTGAAAAGCCACGCGACAGATTTGAGATAAAATAGTTAATAGTCTCTCGTACTTTGCCTTCCAATGTTGCTTTCCATCCATTCACTAGTTGGCAGTTACTTTCGTCTTCTAGTTCAGGTCAATAACTATAAAATTCATTAGCAATATACAATTATATTATTGCTGAACTTTGATTTCCTCTTATATTCTTTCATATATATGTTTTTTTAGAGTTTAGGGTCTCTCTGGAAACCATCTCTCTATCCCATTGGATACATGTACAGTGTGCCTACATCTCACTCTTTCCAGACCCTACTTTAGCTTTACTATTGGTGGGATTCCACTATGTATGATTGATTGATTGAATTAAGTATTTATGTCATTCATAAGCGTTTTAAAAATATACATGCTCATTATAGCCATTTTAAGTCTTGTAAAACTCTACACATGCAACACCTTAAGTAATTATTGGAATTAACTTATCATGTGCGCAAACATCTGGCACCGCGATTATTTTGAATAGAAAAATAATACTTTTGTATTTTTATAGGGAAAACAACACAATATATGTGTGCTTCGTAATTTAGTACACAAACTTGTGGAAACGGATCGGTATTACAACTAACATTGAGAGTAAATGTATCCTTAAATTTCTTGTCTCTTTAGTAATTGTACAACACATATGCATGTATTGTAAATGCAATGCCCAACTCTAATGTCAAATCAAGTTTTAACTATTGATATAACTAGATTAAAGTAAATATTTAAGAGTCTCATCTCAACTAAACCAACATAAGAATTTGCCCTATAATTGGACAGATTGTTGTAACACCAAAACAAAACACAAAGCACCATAGTTTCATAGGATAATGAAAGGAGTTTTTAAGTATTTTTGGTTTTTTATTTGTTTTCGTTTTTTACTTATATATTGAATTATGATTTTTATATTATTTTTTTTTATTTATTTTTAAGGAGTTTTTGTATGGTCACAAATCATTCTCACACTTTTTATATTTGTCTCTATTTGTATTTTAATTTTACCCTTAAAAAGGAATAAGACAACAAGGTCCCCTTTTGGTGATACATTAAAGTCCAAAATAAGTCTATAAACTATTTATTTAGGCCAATAATAAATGGCATTTATGTTCATTTCAGATAAGTATACCTAGTGGTTTTTTTAGGGATGGTATCGGTATCGGTACCTATTGAATCGGTATTGTACCGTCTGGGATTGAAAACGAAATTGCATAAATTTGTACATTATCATAGAAACAAATTTGAGAATGGTACGATACTAGTATTTCAGTATTGTCCCGCTATAATACCGCTTTCAGATCTCACCTAACAGAATTAACAAATAAGATTCAACAAATAGTTGCTTCTTTTTTTTGGTTATGATCTTTATTGCCTTGTTTCTTCTAGGATCCATACAACATTGCACTGATGAACCAGAGGACCTGATTTTTTATTGAACAGCTAAACACTCTACAAGGATTGAAAGGATTGAATTATTGACCTCATGTTCTACATCCTACTCACTTTACTACCCATCAAAGTGGGAATGAGGGGACCTTAATATAATCTTTACTAATTTGAATATTTTATAAGCATAAATCGGAAATACAATTTTGACTATAGGATAGTGTGACTGCAGGTTTGAAATTTGATAGCATAAATCCAATATTTTATCAAGATTCAATTTGAGATACCAAAATTTTAGATTTTTTCACCAAACTGAATATTTGATAAGCATAAATCCTATTTACCACTTGAACCGATAAGCATAAATATCGGTATTCATGTAATATTTTCGGTATATTACTTCTCACAAAAATTTGATCATAAATAAAAAGCGGTACCTTTATTGTTGGGATATGATTGGGACAATAATGTTGGTACGGTAACACTTTTATTGTTGGGATATGATTGGAACAATAATGGTACGGTAATAGTAACAGGATGATACCGATACACCAACCCCGTACCGGTATTCGGTTGTATATACCCATCCCTAGTTTCTTTATCATATCAACATTGTGTTTTATGGGAGAGATAATAATAAAAATTCAAACTTTAGACAATTCCAAATATATTTACACAATTAACTTGACAAAATAAATAATCGAACTTGATTTTCAAACATTAATGTATGGTTCAACAAATTTACAAAGTGTATCTACATCTACATCTACATCTACATCTACATCTACATCTACATATACTAAAAAACAAAATTAATGCGTATAATGTGTCCTAACTACATCCAATCCTAACTTTAATTTTTCTCATATTTATAATCTCTACTCTCCTTAATTAATCCATATTATTCATGTGTCATGGTTTTAATTGATATGACTCGTTAGTTGTAACCAAATATTTATTGTAACTTAAATCATACTAACTTTTACTAACTATTAGTTCGTTACATCTAATCTAATTTAAAAAAACATATAAATTATTGAATATCTTGTTGGGAGCAAATTTTTTATCCTCAGGATTGACTACGATTCAAGGATTCCGAGCTATCTTGTCAACGCTAATATTCGAGGAAGGTACATTGACTAATTCAATTGTCCTATATCATCTAACTGTTTTGCAGATAAGATCACGTGTTAAATATGCTTATGGGAACGCGGATTGCAACGGAATATAACTTGAACTTCGTCAACCGATAAATGTGGAAGCTAACGGCTTGGTTGAAGGAGTAGTCTAGGGTTTCCGGATTTTTCGGGATAACAGTTGTAATTTTCCTTTTATAAATAGAGCTGATAATATCTATAAAAAACACACACTTTCACGTCCTAGCTTACTAGCAATCACTGTAACACTTAGCTTTCGATATTATATCAGCTCCAACCTCTGTAATCACCCATTTCTGATATTAATAAACTCGACGGTGATAGTTTTCACCGTCCGGGGGGTTTTTGTGCCGGAGTTTATAATAATCACGCGTAATTCGACCAAAAGTTAGGCTCATAATCTTTAACCGAAGCTATTCGACTAAAAATTAAGTTGTAAACTCTTGACCGAAATGGAGACTATTATATTCAAGGGTTTTTTCCCTCGTAATCATATCCTCGTGTGCAATCTTTTTACCATTTAGCACCTAGCCTCACGCACTAATTTGATTAGAAGTTGTTTTGTCAATTTTTGACCGAAACAATTTGGCGCCCACCGTGGGCCAAACGGTGCTCTGATCATTATTCATTCTCAAACGAAACCCTATTCTCAATATCCACAACATGTCTTCACAGCCCAAGATTGTTTCTTCTTCTGCCGCAGCTTCGGAATCCTCTGGGAGGCCACCCATGCCTCCTCCTCCTGCTGGTGTTATCCCGAAGAAGCCTGACAATGCTCAAAAGAAGACTGCTACTCCTGTGTTCTTGGGATCGAAACCATCTTCCCAGGATCCTATCATGGTGTCCAACAACGACCTTCTGTCTCTGTACAGGCGGCTACAGGAACAGATGGATCGCCAGAACAATACCAACCAGATGCTCGTGAGGGAACTGGAAGATTTCAAGAAGTCCAAGAAGCCGGTAGAAGAATTCACACCACTAATCCCGAGATCTCTGGATTTCACTCCTCTAGGATCTTCAGGATTGGTGCATCCAAAGCCAACCACGGCGTACAACTCTGGACCCCCATCTTTCCAGCATTTGGGGTCTGTGGGATTGCACTTATCTGGATCTCAAGTGTACCCGTATTCATCATCTGCTGGGCTTTTTTGACATGCAGGATCTTCAGGATCGTCACAGCCGGGAGGACCCTCCGGATTGTTCCAACAGTCTGGATCCTCAGGATTGTTCCAACAGTCTGGATCCTCAGGATTGTTCCAGCAGGCTGGTCCTTATCAGCAGATGGTATCTTCAGGATTAGCTCAAGCTCAGCAACCCTCAGGATCCTCTGATGTGCACCAGGGAGACTTTATCCCGATGCAGGCTAACACTACAACTGCTCCGCTTACCTACCCTGGGAATACTATGTTTGGGAATACAAGCTACCACGCCTAGACCGCTCATCAGAATGTTAATCAGGGTAACTCTTTCAATACGATTCCATTTAATGCTAATCAAGGATTTTTGCAGGATGCAGGCATAAGTCCGGGCTTATCCCGAGAATTGCAGAAACTTAAGGACGTGATATCGAATGTCCCCGGCGTAATCCGTCCCATAGCTGAAGTTCCCACTGATAGTCACAGGATATCGAGGTTTGTGCCATCGATTAGCGTCGTACAGATCCCGAAACGATTTCAAACTCCAATTATGAAGCTGTATGATGGCTCAACGGATCCTGAGGAACACGTCGCACAATATAGGGAACGTATGGAGATCAATCCAATCCCTATGGAAATCAAAGAAGCATGTCTTTGCAAAGGGTTCGGGTCTACCCTAACCGGAGCAGCCATGAAATGGCTACTGAGTATTCCTCCTAACACTATCAATTCTTTTTCTCATTTAGTTAACCTGTTTAATAACCAATTTTCTTGCAGTAGAACTTTTGAGAAAATGACAGGTGATCTCTATAGGGTTACCCAAAATCCTGGGGAATCCTTAAGAGATTTTATTACCAGGTTTAGTAAGGAGTCGTTGGAAATCCCGAATCTGAACCCAGCTTCAGCAGTGGAAGCTCTCAAGTTGGGGTTAGAAAAAGACTCCTCTTTCTATGATGATCTTGTTATGAATCCATGCAGGTCATTAGACGAAGCGAGAAGCAGAGCCCTGAGGTTTATCAGGCTAGAAGATGACAAGAAAAACTCTAAAGTTGATATCCCGAAGTATGACCAGACGAACAGGAAATTCGAATCCCCAGGAAAATCATATCGAGCAAAACCTTACCATAAGCCTGATAACCCCAGGATTAATGCAGTAGATGAGGAAAATGATGAAGAATATCCTAGGATATCTGAATATTGTTTTTCTGTTGATATTGGTGGACTAATGTGTGCCATGCAGGATTTAGGTGAGAAAGCCAGGTGGCCAAGGAAAGTGGAGAAGCCAGGATCCTGGAAGGACAAATCAAAATGGTGTGCTTTCCACGAAGACTTTGGGCACTTGACCGATGATTGCATTGCACTCAGAAGGGAGATCAGCTATCTTCTCAGCAAAGGCTACTTGAAAGAGTTACTTGGCAAGAAAAAGGGAAGAGAGCAGGATCCCGAGAAAGTTCCTGAAAAGCCGACTCCTCCACCAACAGATGCAAGAACAATCATGTTCATATCTGGAGGATCTGACATCTGTGGAACCTCTTGTTCTGCTGCAAAGAAAAATGTTGATAAAAGAAAGTTAGAAGTAGTTGACAGGCCAACAAAGACGTCTGTTCTCACCAAAGAGAGGGTTATAACCTTCGATGAAAGTGATAGAGTCGATGTTCAGGATCCTCATCATGATAGTTTGGTAATAACTTTATATGTGGCTAACCATTATGTTCGCAGGATCCTCATAGATGGCAGAAGCTCTGTCAACATTATTCAATTAGACGTGCTGAAAAAGATGAATATTCCTGAGGATGAGATCGTCCCGAGTTCCTCAGTGTTGGTTGGATTCAGTGGAGAAACTAAGAACACTATTGGGGAGATTAAGCTCCCAATATATGTCGAAGGGGTAAATAAAATGCAAAAATTTTGTGTTATTGACTGTTTATCTTATTGCAATATTATATTAGGCAGGCCCTGGATACACGAGATGAAAGCAGTCCCATCTACTTATCACCAATGTGTGAAACTCCCAAGTCCGTGGGGGGTTATTAAAATCATCAGTGACCAACAAGACGCCAAGAATTGCTACACCTCTTCCATGAAGTGTACTGCCAAACCCCAGCAGGCGTAGCAATTACAGAAGCCAGCACGAGGCGTAATGGAGGCCAGGGAAAAAGAAATTAAAGAAGTACCTCTTTATCCCGAGGATCCTGAAGTCAAAGTGCTGATAGGAACTAGCATTCCTGAGGATGTCGAATCAAAATTACTCGGTTTCCTTAAATCAAGGCTGTCAACATTTGCATGGAAACATGAAGATATGACAGGTATTTCCAAAGATATTATAACACATAAACTTGGAATTGATAATTCTTTCAGGCCAATCCATCAAAAAAGAAGAAAATTTGCACCTGAAAGAAACATAATTATTCAAGAAGAAGTAGAACGACTCTTGAAGGCAAAAATGATTAGGGAAGTCCAATATCCCCGATGGTTAGCAAACGTGGTGGTTGTGCAGAAAAAGAATGGTAAATGGAGAGTTTGTGTAGATTTCACAGACTTGAATAAATCTTGTCCCAAAGATCCGTTCCCTCTACCACACATTGATTCAATGGTGGATGCTACAGCTGGCCACGAGATGCTGACATTTATGGACGCATCCTCAGGATTTCAGTAAATCCAGATGGAGCCCTCAGATCAAGAAGATACGGCCTTCATGACTCTCACAGGTATTTATTGTTATATTGCTATGCCCTTTGGACTTAGAAATGCAGGTGCAACCTATCAGAGGTTATTCAACATGATGTTCAAAGAGCAATTGTGGGACACAATGGAGGTCTATATTGATGATATGGTGGTGAAGTCCAAGAAAGCTGAAGATCACCTTCAAGATCTCAAGACAGCGTTTGATATCCTCGAGAAATACAACATGAAGCTGAATCCTTCGAAATGCCATTTCGGAGTAAAAGCTGGCAAATTCTTAGGATACATGGTCACCAAAAGGGGGATAGAGGCGAGTCCAAAGCGGATACAAGCTATCCTGAATCTGAAATCCCCAGAATCAGTCAAAGATGTTCAAAGGCTAACCGGCAGGATAGCAGCGCTCAACAGATTCATCTCCAAATCCTCAGAAAAGTGCAAAGAATTTTATGATATCCTGAAGAAAAACAAGAGGTTCGAATGGACCAGTAAGAACGAGGAAGCTTTAGCATCCTTAAAAGCTTATCTTTCTTCTGCTCCTCTACTAGTAAAATTTGAGGAAGGTGAATCTCTATCCCTATATCTTTTTGTATCAAATAATGCTATAAGTGCAGTTTTGGCTAAGGATCTCGAATGTCAACAACATCCAATATATTATGTAAGTAAAAGTCTTTTGGATGCTGAAACAAGGTACTCTTATCTTGAGAAGTTAATTTTAGCACTTATTATGGCATCTACTAAACTAAGACATTATTTTG
>NW_027503017.1:0-38732 GCF_021521415.1 Bidens hawaiensis | reverse complement strand
GTCATAACGAAACTAGCTGCTGAGTTGTATAGGAATGCATGAAATATGATAGTTTCTATATAATTGTTGTAATTTTGACCAAAATACCCTTGCGGGGAAATAGTTGCTAGTTGATTGCCATGAATTGACCAAATTACCCTTGCGGGAAATATTGGTTAGTTAGTCTTTGTTTGTTGACCAAATTGCCCTTACGGGAATTATTGCTAGTAAGTAGGTTATTAACACATGACACGGAAGTAATTGCTCACTCATATGTCGTATCACGATTGTACTTGTAGAGTCATACACAATACACAAACGAAACACGAAACATGTTACGTGCATAGGTATTATGTGCCGAGTCTAGAGACTCGTTAAACGTTCCGATACTTAGAAAATCTCCTTGTTGTTTTAGAACGCTAGAGAGTTTTCTACGACGCGCATCACTCGGTGATCTAGATCGGATATTCTTCGCAAACAGTGAGTTCACTTACCCCACTCTTAAACTGCTTTCAAATGTTTTTCCACTTGGGGGAGATAACATACTCCGATAAACATATTTTCTGAGATAAACGCATATGAAAGATTTTGTTATAAATTATATATCACTTGTAAAGGCTAAGCGGCATTTGTAACAACTTGAAGTCCCACACATCGGACCGGTTAATATTTGGAATAGCGAGTCACTTTTGGGTAGTACTACTGGGTTTGACAAACCCCACCCGACGTTATAGCTCAACTGGAGGTTGAGTGGGTGTAAATTTGGGCTAACACATACCATGGTCTGGATGACCTGGTGACGGGCACTTGATAAACAGTCAGCTTCGGTCGCGAACCACTTAGCAATACTTGTTGTATAGATTAGCTACCTATCGATATATAATTTAACATAACACTATCTGGTAATGCAACACTTAAACGTTGTAACATGGTTACACGCTCAAACGTCGTAACGAGGTTACGCAATACTTAAACGTTGTAACGTGGTTACACACTCAAACGCCGTAACGAGGTTACGCAACATTTAAACGTCGTAACGAGGTTACGCAAAACGCTAAACAATTTATCTTATCTTACTTGTGAACTCACCAACCTTGTGTTGACACTTTTAGTATGTTATTCTCAGGTAGCCGAGGCGGGCGCGCGGTTTAGGAGCATGCATTATTGAAAACACTTTTATTCTGCAAATTTAAACTTAAACAGTTACTTTTGGTTTTTAAGTCGTCCTGCGTGACGCAACTTTTGAATTAAGGTTTTACGCTTCCGCATTTACTTTCATTTAAACGTTTTTCTTTGGTTTGGTTATAACTAATGATTCCGATCCTGCCAGTTCACACCCTCTGACGGTAAAACTCCGTTAGTGGATTTTGAGGGTGTGACAGTCTCCCTCATTCTGAACTGGATCATACTGTACTTCTTGATTTTCTTGATTGTTCTCAGTATGATCATTTTCAGGATTGTGATTGTTATCTTGATCTTGTTCAACAATATCACTTGAGGAATTCTTCACAAAAGTATATTCCTTTTCTTTTCTAGCAACCTTCTTCCATAATTCTTCCAAGTCCAATGTTTTCTTCTTTTTCTCTTCAATTACACTGGTCTTGTAGAAAGATTCATCAACATCTTCAGGATAAATCTTGAAGGACCTTATCAACTTCTCATGATCAAATAGCCATGCTGCACCATCAACTGTATTGAATTGATTCTCATTAAAGATGATGTCAGATGATTCTATATCACTCAAATGGTCTTTCACATATATTCTGTAAGCTTTTGAGTGTGTAGAATATTCAACAAAGAAACAATCTAGAGATTTTGTTTGAAACTTGTTCAAATAATCTCTAGTGTTCAGAAGAAAACATTTACATCCATAGGGCTTGAAAAATTTTATATAAGGCTTTCGGTTGTGAAATATTTCATAAGGAGTATTGTTACGCCTTTTTTTGACAAGTACCTTGTTTTGAACATAGCAGACTGTATTTATTGCTTCAGCCCAAAAAGTAACAGGTAAATTAGCATATGCTAACATGGTTCTTGCAGCTTCAATCAAAGTTCTATTTCTTCTTTCTACAACACTATTTTGTTCAGGAGTTATAGGAGATGAGAATTGTTGAATGATTCCTTTTGCAATACAAAATTCTTGCATAACTCCGTTCTTGAACTCAGTACCATTGTCACTTCTCATCATTTTAACCTTATTATTCAATTTGTTCTTAATCATTGTTACACAACCCTTAATCAACTCTGCAGTCTCATCCTTGGTACTTAGGAAATAAACCCAAGTATATCTTGAATAGTCATCAATGATCACTAGACAATATCTTTTCTTTCCTATACTTGGCACACTCACATGACCAAAAAGATCCATGTGAAGTAATTCAAGTACTTGATCAATTGAGTTGATGAGCTTTGGCTTATGAGTAGATTTGTGTTGTTTTCCCTTTTGGCATGAACTACAATGATCTTCCAATTTGAACTCTCTTTTAGGTATGCCTATTACATGCTCACCTTTGACAAATCTATTCATGTTCTTTAAGTTCACATGAGAAAGTTTCCTATGCCACAATTTTGACTCATTTTCAGTGGCTTTGGACACAAAACATGCACCCCCTCCCCCTTGAAACAGCTTCTTTCATATTCAGTTCATATAAGTTGTCATTTCTTGGCGCCATCATCATAATCATTTCAGGTGAGATTACAAATTCAGGTTTTAGAATGAAACAGTGGGAATCATCAAAACTGACTTTGTAACCCTTATCACACATTTGTGATATACTCAGTAGATTATACTGAAGACCCTCATCATGAAACACATTATAAAATGAGAATTTTCCATTTGTTAAGATTCCTTTCCCAACAATCTTTCCACCATTTTCATCACTACCAAAAGCTACAGGACCTTCAAACTTTTCTTCATAATTGACAAGAGACCTCTTGTCACAAGTCATGTGCCTAGAACATCCACTATCCATGTACCATATGTCATTCAGAGGAGTGGACTGTTCCTGCACATAAGAAAAAGTTTGATTAGTTGAGTGATGAAGTCCAAGTTAGATCATCTTGCAACTCATCAGATTCAGTTTCAGAGGTAGCTTGGGAAATGAGTGTTGTTGGTTCAGGATATTCATGAGTGACTTCTATATTGTCTGAATTGTCTGTTTCATAACCACACTCTCTTGGAGTTTTAACAAATGATGTTGAGCCTAGACAGTCTTCTGATGCAGTGAAACACTCCTTCACTACATAGTTTTTCTTTTCAGAGTAGTCTCTCACATCAGGAATTGTCTCAACCTTGGTTTCAGCCTTAGGTTTCCAAAGGAATCCTTCAGGTTCAAATCCATGTTTCATCAGAAACTTTTCATCACCAGTGAGTTTTGTTGGTTTCTTCCTAGAAAATGCATCTCTTCTTCTTGTCTTCTCACTGCTTGATGATCCTTGAGAACTATCAGATTTGACAGATTGAGTATCCTTTTCAGGGATGATTCTCATGGGTTTAGAGTTTTGTTTAACCTTTCTCTCATACTTTACAGGAGATTTACTCCTTTCAGCTTGGTTTGCCATAAGTTTCTTTGATTTCATTGGAGGCTTTTGGCTTTCTTTCATCAGAACATCCTTTTCACAAACTTTTCCCTTTCCCAGGTATTCATCATACTTTTGTTTGTACACAACAAAGTCTTGTCCATACTTTGTTTCATCTGGGACATGAAAAGGCTTAAATTTGAATCTTTCATTACAGGAGTCTGTATGATGACCATACTCATCACACTTCTTGCACCAAACCTTTCCTTTGTATTTTTCATGTTCCTTTTCTTTCTTGAATCTTTCACTTGGTCTGGGTTCTTTGACTCCAATGGTCTTCTGATTCTTTAAATTATCAAAGTTGATTGAGAAAGGGACAAACTCCTCAATCTTGATATCTTGTCTTTCAGTTTTGCTCTTTACAAACACAATTTTTTGCATATTCAGTGGTTCTTCATCTTGATTCTCTCTATGTCTTGATTGTCTTTTCTCATATTCTTCCATTGTTTCCACTTCTCCAATATCAAGGACTTCATGATTAGAGAAAATAGGATAAACAGGGATAAAGTTTTCAACATCCACAATTTCTTTTGCTCTTTTAAAGTTGTTCTGCTCTATCCTTTCCAATATTGCTTGGCTTGAAGGCCTCACACCATTGTAATTTACTTTCTTCTTTTCACATATATCAAAGGATACATGTTCTCTCTTTGTTCTTTCATTATGTTTATTTATTCTTGATGTGACAGGTGGATACATTAGAAGTTTATCAATAGATTCTGGTTTCTTGAATTTTCTTCCTCTTTCAGCAGCTTTGATTTCCTCTTCGGTGATTTGATCACTCAAATCACTCAAGTCATCCTGGTTCAAATCATCAGACCCAAAGTCATCTTCAGAGACTTGAACTCCAATTGACTTCTCTTCTTTTAAATCTTTCTTCACAAAAAACTCTCCTTCTTCACTCACCTCAACATTCTTATACAAATCCACAAGTTTTTTTTTGTCTTGAAAAACATCTTTGAATTGTTGTAGATAAGCATTTCTTTTCTCTTTATCAACTTTTGGCATAAAGTTCTTGTTGAAAGGTGGTGGTACTGCTTTGTACTTGTCTTCTTCCTTGACTTGGTTCAGAATTCCACAGATGTTTCTAGTGGAGACCAAGTTCTTTAAGAATTCATTATCAGCTTGCAGTTTTGTGTTCTGCACCTTCTCTTCTATAATCATTTTCTTCAACCCATCTATTTCAGTTGTAAATCTTTTCTGAGCTCTATAACTTTTTACACAGTCTTCTTCCAAATTTTTCATTCTTTCTTCACTCACTAGTTCACTTGCCTCATATGCGTTAATGATACTTTGTTTCTTAAAACACTCACTTTGCAGCTTGCCTACTTTCATTTTCAAATCATTGATAACTTCATTTAAATTAATAGTAGGAGCAGAGTGTACTTGAGATGATGATCCAGTTTCTTTCTCAATTATGGCCATGAATGCCACATTAGCTTTCTTGATATCATCTGCTATGTCTTCTTCATGATTGCTCCAATCAAAGTTACCTTCATGTTGTGTTGTTACAACAACATTTCCTTGATTTCTGATCTGGTTTTGGTTGGCTGGAACAGTGTTGTTTGGAACATTTGAAGGTTTTGGTTGTTGTTTCTCTGAAAACCTTGATTCTGAGTCACTCCTTGATCATGATTGTTCATTTGAGGTTGGAAGTTGTTGAAGTTGGGATTATAGTTGTTGGGATTGTTGTTAAAGTTGTTGTTGAAGTCGTTGGTGTTGGGTCTATGCTGATATTGAGGTTGCTGATTTCTTGGTTGGTTCTGAAATTGGTCCACTTGGAAGTTTCTTGGCATGTTACATTCTCTTGCAAAATGACCAGGATGTTGACAATTATAGCATATGGCTTTTGACTTATCAAAACCAATTCTTTCATTAGACCCTGATAGAAGAGACCTACCAGTCCTGTTGTAAAGCCTTTTGCTTCTAAGAGCTAACATGGTTGCCTGCCACTTCCAATCCATGTCCTCTAAGTCATCAGTATCTATATGTTCAAGATCATCTTGTACTACACTAGTGTGAATTAAGTTCTTTGCAACAAATGCATTATATGACTCTGTAAACATTGAAAGCAAGGCCTGTGTCCAATTCCACCACTAGTATGAGGTACATTCCCACTTGCCATTGAGGCAGAATCATTATCATCGATTAGTTTTATATTGAATCTTTGTTGGTTACCAAGATTACTTGTGTCACACCCTCAAAATCCACTAACGGAGTTTTACCGTCAGAGGGTGTGAACTGGCAGGATCGGAATCATTAGTTATAATCAAACCAAAGAAAAACGTTTAAATGAAAGTAAGTGCGGAAGCGTAAAACCTTAATTCAAATGTTGCGTCACGCAGGACGACTTAAAACCAAATGTAACTGTTAAAATTAAGTTTGCAGAATAAAAGTGTTTTCATTAATGCATGCTCCTAAACCGCGCGCCCGCCTCGGCTACCTGAGAATAACATACTAAAAGTGTCAACACAAGGTTGGTGAGTTCACAAGTAAAATAAGATAAATCGTTTAGCGTTTTGCGTAACCTCGTTACGACGTTTAAATGTTGCGTAACCCCGTTACGACGTTTGAGTGTGTAACCACGTTACAGCGTTTGAGTGTGTAACCACGTTACAGCGTTTAAGTGTGTAACCACATTACAGCGTTTAAGTGTGTAACCACGTTACAGCGTTTAAGTGTGTAACCACGTTACAGCGTTTAAGTGTGTAACCACGTTACAGCGTTTAAGTGTGTAACCACGTTACAGCGTTTAAGTGTTTTGCATTACCAGATAGTGTTATGTCAAATTATATATCGATAGGTAGCTAATCTATACAACAAGTATCGCTAAGTGGTTCGCGACCGAAGCTGACTGTTTATCAAGTGCCCGTCACCAGGTCCTCCAGACCATGGTAAGTGTTAGCCAAAATTTACACCCACTCAACCTCCAGTTGAGCTTAGCGTCGGGTGGGGTTTGTCAAACCCAGTAGTACTACCCAAAAGTGACTCGCTATTCCAAATATTAACCGGTCCGATGTGTGGGACTTCAAATGTTACGTATGCCGCTTAGCCTTTACAAGTGATATATAATTTATAACAAAATCTTTCATATGCGTTTATCTCAGAAAATATGTTTATCGGAGTATGTTATCTCCCCCAAGTGAAAAACGTTTGAAAACAGTTTAAGAGTGGGGTAAGTGAACTCACTGTTTGCGAAGATTATCCCGATCTAGATCACCAAGTGATGCGCGTCGTAGAAACTCTCTAGCGTTCTAAATAACAAAGAGATTTTCTAAGTATCGGTACGTTTAACGAGTCTCTAGACTCGGCACATAATACCTATGCACGTAACAGATTTCGTGTTTCGTTTGTGAGTCGTGTGTGACTTAAACAAGTACAATTGTGATATGATACATGAGTGAGCAATTACTTTCGTGTCACGTACTAATAACATACTTTACTAGCAATTATTCCCGTAAGGGCATTTTGGTCACACACAACAATTAACTAGCAATTATTCCCGTAAGGGTATTTTGGTCAAAATACAACAATTATATAAAAACTATCATATTTCATGCATTCCTATACAACTCAGCAGCTAGTTTCGTTATGACAGAATTTCTACTTGAAAGATTGCACTAGTTCACCGATCATAACGTTTCAATTAATTCACCAAAAATCACCACAGAAGAATACATATCTTAGGTTTCCAGAACATATTTTATCTTATTTTTATTCCACATATTTTTCTTATAATGACCAAAACATTACAGCAAACTCATATCAGTCAGATTCATGCACAACAGAATGTTATTTACAATTCCCGTTAAACGAAAAATCCAATAAATGCAAGACCACTTGGGTTTGGTTCCTAACTCAGTGAGTCAACCTCCAGAAGTGGAACCAACCCAATTGGTCTCGTAGTTCATGAGATATAACATTTACAACATAACCTAACAGCAGGTCTAACAGCTCAGCTTTGCATCACGTTTTTGTAAAATCATAAAAGTATACTTCCACTTATCCAAAAATTACGAATTTATACTTTATAGAAACTAGACTCAACCTAGTTTACTGCAGTACCCACAATCTCAATCAATTTTCACGTTTACACTTCGTTACAGTCAGTTAAACATCGTATATACGTTCTGTCCAGAATCTGTTCACATCAAAACTCATCATAATAACAATCTATGACTATCATGCATCCATATAACCCTCTAGACACTATAACTACTATCCATGCATATCAATCACACCATACATACAAGATTAGGGTTTGTGTTTTAACTCAAATCAAAGACAACAATGAATCATGCAACAACATCAATCTAGTTAGCAATTCATTATCCAAATAACAACAATCATATTACTCATATACATGGACAAAATCGGCTGCCTTAGGGTTTATACTTAACCCATTAAACATCAAAATTAAACAACAAAGAGGTAAGAGGTGATCAAGTATACCTTCCTAGCACCTAGTTCTTGGATTAATCTCTTGGTTTGATGGTTGTGTGAGGGTGTTTGTGGACGGCAGCCGTGAAGAACAAGGAGAGAGAGGCCGATCGGGTTGTGGTGTGGGGGAAAAGAAATAGGTTAGGGTTTTAGTTAAGGATATATTTATAATAATACAAGTTACACTCTAGTCCCTAATCTTTCAAGTGTTACATCTCTAGCCTAAACTAGTTGGTTCTTGTTTCTTGTTTAACATTCCACATAACAATCAAGTAACACACATATACCTAACACATAATAATCACATAATTAGTGTTTTGACGTTTGTCGTTTATTTATCAATCGTTCGCGTCAACTCGTTTGCGTTTCGGTGCAAATCCCGAAAGACTACACATGTAGTAAGTGTTAAGCGTCATTTAAACCCTAGTTTAAATGTAATGAAGTGTGCGTTATAGATTCAACGATCTTAAAGTTTGAATTGACGGAGTTGAGTTAACGGGGTTAATCCTGAAATTGACGATTGTCACATCATTCCCATGTTAAAGAATTTTCGTCCCGAAAATTTGAGTCAAGTCGTGATGAGTGTCTGAAAAAGTAAGAAAAATTTTTCAGTTTGTCATAACTTGTGCTACCACCAACAAAAGATTTTGGAATGTCAGTGCTATGCTCAACTGGTTCTTCAATAATAAGAATTTGCTGTTGATTCTTGGTGGTCAAATTACCTATAGGTGCTATCAATGCATCTAAGACATTGAAACAGGGTCTTTCCTCCTTGATCATCTCATTCTCTATCATCTCTATCTCTGCAGCTTGAAGGAAGCACACTACATCATCCAATTTCAAATCATTGTAGTTGTGTTTTGTAAGGATGAACTTGCAAGCAGTGTACCATTCCTTTGGCATTGAGTTGAGAAACTTTGTATTCAAGTCAAGGTCAGTCATGACATAGTCAGTGGTTCTGAGATCATTCACTATTCCCAAAAACCTTTCAAGGATAGACTTCAACCTTTCTCCATCTTTATACTTAAATCCTTCTAGCTGCTGCTACCGTATCTGCTTCTTGATGTTTTTGAGCTCAACATTTCCCTCAAACATTTCAAGTATTGCATCATACATTTCCTTTGCAGTGGGATGATGTGCAACCTTTGTAAGTATCTCCCAAGACAGACCTAGTTTCAACAATGGTAAAGCCTTGTCATCCACCTTTCTCATTCTTTCTCTAACAGCTGCAGTTGCAGCTGGATTTGCACCTTCCTCAACAGTGCCTTGTGGACCATTCTTGATAAAGTTCCACATCTCAACATCATTATAGCAAATGGCTGCTTCAAACAAGACTTTCCATTTATGAAATTTTCCTATCCATACAATCTTGGAATCTTGTTAGTGGAAACTTCTTGTTCTTCGTAACCAGACATTTTGAGAAATCAAAAACAATTTCTTTGTAAAAACAGATTTCAAAAATATTTAAATCTGAAAACCGATTATTCAGATCTGAGGTGTCTGATGTGATAAGAACAAGATTTATATATAAAAATTAAAACTTTAATCAAAATAAGGAAGAGAAAACACCAAATGATTGTAGATCTGGAAGAAAAATGAAGAACAGAGCTTCTGACGTCACTTTTCAATGGAACAGTGGTCTGCTTACGTCATCTTTCTTCAAATCTTCAATCAGCAACAATCTTTCCAAAATAGCAGCAACAAGCTCTGATACCACTTGTCAGGTCCCCGATTTCCGCTGGATCTTACTCAAATCATATCATAACTCACACAAATAGATGTGTCGACAAGAGAGTTAATGACGGGTTGCTATATTTAGAAAGATCACCCTTTGTTAAAGGAGGAATCAATAACAAACATGGTTGTTGCAAATGACAAACAAAGGAAACTAACACACATAAGATTCACTCAAAAGATTTCCATTCATACAATGTTCATCATACAAAAGGATAATAGATTTAGGGTTTCTTGAGATGAAAGTTATATCCGTACGAATCCTAGGACGGCCGTCACTTTAAAGAAATATTCTTTCTTATCCGAAAAGTGTAAAGGCTCAAATCCGTAGGAGACGTGCCCTAAATCATTCTATTTATAGGCGTGTCATCCTAGGACAGCTGTCATTCCTTCTAGAAACCCCAAACGTAAATACAAATTCAAATTACATAGTCAGAAATAGTCTAAGTGTAAAACAAGTCTTCCGGGTAGGTTTTGCATCAATCTTCATTCTCCGAGTAGGCTATGTACTCTGCCATCCTTCAGAACTTGGTAACATAGAAGTGTGCCTGGGATCAGTTTCCGGGTAGACTTTACTTGAGGAGTATTTTACCAAGTAAAATACTCACCGGGTAGACTTCAGTCTTCTTGACTTTGCCAGACTTTGCCCGACAAACTCTTACGAGCAACCTTGTTCTTCAATAGTCCATTTCAACTCCTTGCTAGAAAATAACTCATTAGCAAAGTGTACTCGGCAGTACTGTTCCTTGCCTGAGTTGAACCTTGCCCGATATTACTTAAAGATATTACATTAAATCATCAAACTTGCTCGGACCACTATTATTAATGAATACCTTGCCCGGTCTTCCAATCACTTGGTTTCATGGACTTGGTTAACCAAAAGCATACTCGGGAGTGAACTTTACTTGGCTATGAAGAACATACATGCTTGATAAAGTGAACCTTGCCCGGATTTACATAAACTAGTGAACCTTGCCCGGTAGTGCACAAATTTGCAAACCCTGCTCGGATATCCACTATAGAAGACTACTTGAAGATAACCTTGCCCGATAGACAAAATATCGTACCCGGCTAAGTAAATGCTTGCTCGGAGGCCTAAGGTGTGCCCGGATCCATACTTAGCGAATTCTGAGGAGGTTGAGAAGATACCAATCTTCCATATATCTCACTTTGGTCAAATCTTGAACTCAACAATCTCCCCCAAGATTGGAACACCTCAGCTGACCCAAAACATTTCTATGGTTACTTACACTTAGTCAAAATACACATTAAATCAAAATCAAATTACATATTCAACAAAACATAAAAAAATTACATAATGAGAATTCTGTCTGAAGACATTGCATAACGAAGCCTATTCTATGAGTCTTGGCCCTTTCTTGCATTGTGTGCGGCTTGTCTTCTATTGATTATCACAGATGCAGCTCTTTGCCTGAAGATATCAAGAATTTGGTAATGAATGTGACTTTTTGGAATAACCAAATCCCTTATATCCATCAAATCTTCACTATGCACGTAGGTCAAGTCTTCATCTCCCTTGATTATCCCCAGTATTTCCATCAGAGTTTCTTAGTACATAATGACCAGCATTTTCTTTATACTCAATCTCAGCTATAATGCCATTCTTTTGTACTGTGTAGTTGGGACGTATCATTCATCTTTCTAGGCTTATGCATGTGTTCATATTTGACACTGGATTTCTGTCTTTGACATTCATTTCATAATTCCTTTCAGCAATGTCCATTCTTCTCAATTTTCCTCTTCTCTTCGATCTGTGGAGTTGAATCAGTTTCCAACTTCTCTTTTGACTTAGGAATGTGAATCCCTTTGCAGCTTCATCTCTTAAAAATTTTGACAGATCATTCATTTGTCTTCAAGCCATTCTACTTCTATTTTGGTAGTCATATAAATTGAGTCTGGCCATTCTTTCTAGTTGATCTTGAGTGTATTCATAAAAATCACTCCTCACAACTATGTCTCTCGGTGATATGCTTTCCATAATTACCTTCAGAGATTCAGTGACAGAATCATAGTAGAGTTCTCTTGGAAGATCCACATCAGATTGTGGTCTTATTGTTCTTTGTTGTGCAGATCTACTTGATTCACCTCTTCCACCTTGTGGATGTCTTCTTGAGATTGGAGGCCGAAATTGAATGGACTTCTTTCGTTTGCTAGGCCCCATATTAAAGGTTTTGATTTATATTGAAGTTACCATTTCAAGTGGGAGGTTGGCCAACTCAACAACATCCTGTCCTGCTAGTTCTTTGAGAAGAATCATCATCCTTTCTAACCCAAGATTGTTTGATAATCCTGCAGGCACAAACTTTCCATCAACAAAACTTCTAGGGTTTTCACCCTCCCTTAGAGCCTTTTCCCACTCTGCCTTTTGAATATAGAATAATTCTTTCAAATCTTCCTTTTCTAAGGCATTAAAAGAAGCTTCTTCCATACCTCTTTGATTCAACATTATACCCTTCAATATATTGATCATATCTGCATTTTCCCAAGGAATTATTCATTCATCTTCTGGTTCAAAGTTTGATTCCTCTAGGATAGGTGTTTCATCAGCAGGTACTTCTTTTGATTTCTCTTTTTCAACTTGCTTCTTTTGTTTCTCCCTCAAAGTTTGAATTCTTCTTTTCTTTGCATGATGTCTAGTCCCTTGAATTTTCAGCTGGATCTTACTTAATTATGTCATAACTCACACAAATAAATGTGTCGACAAGGGAGTTAATGACGGGTTGCTATATTTAGAAAGACGACCGTTTGTTAATGGCGGAATTAATAACAAACATACGGTTGCAAAATCAGTATTCAAAGATAACCAACAAGAACAAGATTCACTCAAAAGATTTCTATTTATATATTAATCATACAAAGTGGATAATCGATTTAGGATTTCTTGAAGGTTTATCCGTACTAAGACAGCCGTCACACACACAATATTATATTCTTAATAAATGTGTCTGTCTCCTTGTCCGTCTTAGGCGGCGTGCCCTAAAACATTCTATTTATAGGCCTGCCACCCTAGGACAGCTGTCATTCCTTCTAGAAACCCCAAACGTAAATACATATTCAAATTACATATTCAGAAAATATTCTAAGTGTAAAACAAGTCTTCCGGGTAGGCTTTGCATCAATCTTCATTTTCCGAGTACGCTGTGTACTCTGCCATCCTTCAGGACTTGGTAAACATAGAAGTGTGCCTGGGATCAGTTTCCGGGTTGACTTTACTTGAAGAGTATTTAACCAAGTAAAATACTCTGTAAAATACTCACCGGGTAGACTTCAACCTTCTAGACTTTTCCCGACAAACCCTTACGAGCACCTTTGTTCTTCAATGGTCCATTTCAACTCCTTGCTATAAAATAACTTATTAGCAAAGTGTACTCGGGAGTACTGTTCCTTGCTTGAGTTGAACCTTGCCCGATATTACTTAAGGATATTACATTAAATCATCAAGCTTGCTCGGATCACTATTATTAATGAATACCTTGCCCGGTCTTCCAATCACTTGGTTTCATGGACTTGGTTAGCCAAAAGCTTACTCAGGAGTGAACTTTACTTGGCTATGAAGAACAGAGTTGCTTGATAAAGTGAACCTTGCCCGGATTTACATAAACTAGTGAACCTTGCCCGGTAGTGCACTAATTTGCAAACCCTGCTCGGATATCCACTATAGAAGACTACTTGAAGATAACCTTGCCCGATAGACAAAATATCGTACCCAGCTAAGTAAATGCTTGCTCGGAGGCCTAAGGTCTGCCCGGATCCATACTTAGCGAATTCTGAGGAGGTTGAGAAGATACCAATCTTCCATATATCTCACTTTGGTTAAATTTTTGACTCAACAATCTCCCCCTAGATTGGAACACCTGAGCTGACCCAAAACAATTCTATGGTTACTTACACTTAGTCAAAATACACATCAAATTAAAGTCAACTTACATAATCAAAACATAAACAGATTACATAATCAGAATTATGTCCGAAGGCATTACATAATAAAGCCTATTCTATTCATTTTGTCTCTTTCTTGCATTATGAATGGCTTGTCTTCGATTGACTATTTCTGATGCAATTTTCATTTTGAAGATATTAAGGATTCGATAGTGAGTATGACTTTCAGGTATAACCAAATCCCTTATATCCATTAGATCCTCAACATGCAGATAAGTCAAATCTTCATCTTTCTTGATAATCCCCAATACTTTTCCATCTGAATTTCTCAACAAGTAATGGTCATTATTTTCTTTGTACTCTGCTTCAGTTATAATGCCATTTCTTTGTACTGTATAGTTGGGGCGTATCATTCTTTTTCCTAAACTTATGCATGTATTCATATTTGACAATGGATTCATTCCTGTGATATTCATCATAAAGTCTCTTTCAGCAATGTCCATTCTTTTCAACTTTTATGTCCTCTTTGACCTGTGAAGTTGAATAATTCTCCAACTTCTCTTTTCCTTTAAGAACTTGAATCCCTTGTCAGCTTCGTCTCTCAAAAACTTTGACAGGTCATTCATCTGCCTTCCAGCCAACTTGTTTCTATTTATGAAGTCATACAGATTAAGATTGGCCATTCTTTCCAGTTGCTCGGATCCATACTTAGCAAATTCTGAAGAGGTTGAGAAGATTCCAATCTTCCATATATCTCACTTTGGTCAAATCTTTGACTCAACAACATAATGTTTGGTGTTTGTTTATGTGCTAGGTACCAAGCTAGTCCCCGAGTGACTCACCTGGCAGTGGTCAAGCGTATTTTGCATTATCTTAGGGAAATCCTGACATCGGGTTATGGTACCCCAAGGATGATACTTTTGATCTTACCGCTTATTCCAACTCAGACAATGGAGGATGCAAGATTAATTTCAAATCTACCATAGCGGGATGTCAATTTTTAGGAAGCCGGCTTGTTTCCTGGCAGTGTAAGAAGCAGACAACGGTCTCCAATTCAACCGCCGAAGCTGAGTATGTTGCTGCCTCGAGTTGTTGTTCCCAGGTTTTGTGGATACAATAACATCTTCGTGACTACGGTTTGAAGTTTCTTACTACTCCCATTTTGATTGATAATTCTGTTGCTATTAGTATCACCAAAAATCCCGTACAACATTCTAAAACGAAACATATCGAAATTCGATATCATTTAATACGGGATTGTTATGAAAAGAAATTAATTGACCTTGAGAAAGTACATACTGATTTTCAGAAAGCCAATCTATTAACCAAAGCCTTTGATAAAATGCGTTTTCAATTTTTGCTTGGCTTAAATGGATTGAAGACCCTCGCTGATATCCTGAAATAAGGATGATTATCTGTCTTTTCTGTTCATTTTGATTTATCATTCTATTTTTACGTTTTAGGGGATGAATCTTAGAAAATACAAAAATATTGTCATTTTCGTTTGTATAGGTAAAACCCAAAAACATTTAGAAAATTTTGAAAAATCAAAAATATTGTGATCTTTCTTAAATTCTTGAACTTAATTTGAAAAACCAAAAACATTTTATAAAACATTTATCAAAAAGATTGTGTTTTCAGTTTGTACAGAAAATTTTGAAAAAGTCAAAAAGAATGTGAATTGTTGTTTATAAAGAAAAATCCGAAAAGATAAAAAGATTGTGCTTTTATTTGTAAAGAGAAAAAACAAAAAGATTTTTGCTTACGTTCACTGAAAATTATGTCATTTACTTCTATTTGAAAAACATATACTTGTATATGTTTGGTCCTGATAATTTCTTGTAAATCTTCGGGATAGCCATTTACCTGATAATGGAAAGTATTTGGGGGTGTTCGTTAAGTTTTCTACTTCTTTTTAGCTGAGAATTATGTCAGTTATTTGGGGTGTTCGTTAGTCTCTAGCAAAAGTCTCGGTGAGGATGGTAGAAATGTAATAACCAGTCATACTCAAGACTTATAATTGTTGATCACCCAAAAATATAATAAAGCAAATAAAAAGCGTTAGGATTCTGGACACTGTGAGTCTTTATGCGGCTTAATCATCTGGGTATTCATATGCATGAATATTTCACTTGCTTTTAGAGCAAACCCAAACTCATTAAACTTGATCACTGATGTACTTCGTACAATCCAAATTACTGACTTGATCAAACTCCGTTGTTAGTCATACAATTGTTCCTCCCTTTCGCGCGTCCCAATACCAATAAGAAACGGACCCCAGGGGATACAATGTATGTAAGCCGACAGATGGACTCGTGCATACTCACTCACAGTAAAGGAAACTTGATGCATTGCTCAAAATTATAAAATTCTCAATTGGTATTCAAAATTTTGATCAACATTATAAAGGTTTAAGTCAAGTTGGGGTGATTTGGCAAAAATCAAATTAAGCTTGAACCGAGATTAGGGGCTGATAGTTTCTGATATTCTGTGCGCTTATTGAACCTTAAAATCATATCCCAAAAATGCTTGAAGGTTTGTTATAAGATTTAAGTGGACAACAATATCAATGACCGACTTAACGCCAGTCATAATATCGCTAGAATATAAAACTGCGATGGAAGGGCATTTTGGTCAATATGATTCTCTACTCAAACTCAACAAAAACACAAAAATATGTACTGCTTTTGAAAAATCATTGAAAAACACAAAAAGATTGTTTATTTTCTAGTTCGGATATTTCTGTAAATACATTCTTTAATTTTTACAAAATACCAAAAATATTTTATATTTCATTTTACATATTATTTGAGTTGTAATTTAAATTATATTTTTAAATGAACGTAAAAAGTTTTAAGTTATTTGATTATCGAGATAAACGACCTCGGTAACTCGTGTAAGTTAATTGGATAAAATTATTTATTTTATTTAATTCATTTATTTATTTATTTAATTAATTAAGTCAAAATTAAATAAACTATGATTCGGTATTTATGGATAACGAATTAGATTGTTTTAACGAACTACACTCTAGTTCGTTCAACTAATTCGCTTCCGCACTCTGTAACGAAACAAGTCTAGTTCGTTATGCATACTTAATGAATCAAGCACGAATCAAGGCTAATTCGTCATCTCACGTGTTCAGTTTATATAACGAATCAGCCGATTCGTTATTAAAAAACTCACACGAATTAGGCCAATTCGTACATTGGGAAGCGTGTAAGGACTGGGTATAAAGGACAGGTGTGAAACAAACCGTCCTTCACTATTCCTTCATCTTCCTTATACCTAAAGACACCCTATTCAAATTTTTCCTAATATTCTCGACCTTCGAAATTCGAACTTTTGAGTATACTAGTGTATTGCTAAGGTATAGATGATCACTTCTTTGTGATTTTCGTCAAAAATGATACTGTGTTGATAGGCTAATTATGCAATTTTGATATAAGGGTTTTATGAGTTTTAAAAAACTGCTTAATCTATGTCATACTGTGTTAATTTAGTTTATTTTGATATCATTGTCATTGGAATGTGATTCCGAGATCCTTGGTGAACTTTAATCAGCATTTGATTATCGTTTGCCGGGTCAATTTGATTGTTTTGTGGTTTTGGGTGTTTATGTTCGGTTAAAACCCTTAATAATCTAACTTATATCATGCTTTTGGTACCACAAATCAACACCATTTGCTTTGTTTCGTGTTTCCGAGATCGTTGCGGTCGTCGATTTGGTTATTCAACGATAATTATAGAATAATCAAACCTGGTTTCAGCATGTTGACTTTCCGTGTTCTTGTGTAATTTTGACTTTGACCAGGATTGTCAAAGATCAAGTCATTATTGACCATTCGTTAACTTTAGTGTATTGGAACTTTTTCGTGTCCAATTCGTTAAAGATTCACACGAACTAGATTAGCGAACCATTTAGTTAACGAATCAAATATGAATTCGTCAATTTATAACGAACTAGATGTTAGTTCGTTCCTTTTAATAGTAGTTCGCTAATTCTTCTTCGTTAAATTATTTACTTGATAGGGAATCAGTCAATTCGTTACATTTCTGTAACAAATCAGCTTGTTTTTGATAACGAATGACATTTTACAATTATTTATTTAATTAATTTCACCAAATATTGTAATTAATAAATTATTTCAAAAGTCTAAACGCGTCGATACATCGATTACACACAACATTTAAAATTAAACACAACATCTATTGATAGATACATATATAAGTGCTAAATGTATATTACACGTTCACATTACTTATATTCGTTTAAATTTATTCAGTATAATGGCCGATCAAATGGATCAAGATCCACCCGTTGCTCCTCAAGATCAAGAACAACCTCGGGAACAAGAAGAAGTCCAATTGCTATCATTTGACAAGAAGCACTACATCTGTGTTTATGTTGATTCAGACGTTGCTGATGAAGCTCAGTTTGGGGTTATGTTATCATTTCTACGTCGTACGGTGATACATTATGCTATAACTGCCAGACCTACAGTTTATCTGAGTATTATTAGGCAGTTCTGGAATACTGTTGAGTTTGTTGGCACCGAGAATCACATTCGAGCAACAATCAATCAAAGTCCCATTACAGTGGATGTGGATGTGATTAGGAGAGTGCTTCGGTCTGGGGACAATGATAATAACCCAAGTGAGTTTGATAAGAGATTAATCAAGGGTTTATTTACACATGTACTTTATGGTAGGGATGTCGAAGAGTCCATGCTTAACAAGAATGGCCTGTGCCCACCTTACAAGTATTTACTACACGTACTAATTCATTGCATGGGTGGTCGTAAAGGTGGATTTGATGAATGCCGTATAAGTTTGCAATCGGCATTTGTATCTCTTATTCTCAATAAACCATTCAACTACTCAGAAATGGTTTTCGATCATTTGAAAGAACAAGTTCAGCAAACGGCTCAGAAGAAGAAGATCTTGATTTATCCCCGATTTCTACAGTTGATAATTCAAGACCTTATACCAAACTTGGTGATTAATCTAACGATAGTGGAAGATGTTCTTGACTTAGAACACATGAAGGCTGACACGGTGTGTAGAATGACGATTTATTGTAAGGAAAGACCACGGGACAAACGGATGATTGGTTATATCATTAATCCTAATTATGAATGTCCTCCCAATGAATGTTGGATCCACGATGACTCGGATTCCGAGCGTGAGGGAGGAGAAGGTGGGAACGATGATGATGGTAATGATGGTGGAGATGGTGGTAGTGGTGGTGCTGCTGATGCAGATCTTCAAGAGAAACAGGCTGCAGTTGATGGTGCGTTAGCTGCCACAATTGCAACTCAACGTGAACAGAAAAGAAAGGGTAAAGCACCAGCTTCTGAAGTTCCAGCAAAGAGACGAGTATCAGCTGGAGTTGGTGTAATTATTGGTGTTCCACCGCCTCGTCAAACCATGTCTCAAAGCCCGATAGTACCGTCTACTACTAGCACTCTGGCGCTTACATTGACAACAACGATGGTCCCTCATGAGCAGCTGGGTATAATTCCATATATGGCATTAGCTGAAATACCAATGCCTTCTGCTACACCTTCCACTGTTCCTCCAACACCGTCCATGAGGCCTCCTCCACCTAGTGATGTCTCATTTATGAGAATTACAAGTCCTCATGGACCAATCCAGCCTGGTCATCCATCTTTGTATGCTATGCCACCGAACCGTCAGACTGACATGTTGCTGAATCTCCTTCATTTGTATGAAAATCAGATGTCTGCTGTCCGCCTGAATCAGGAACGTCTCATGGAGAATCAAAAGAGACTGATGGGATATGTCTCTTTCTGCCAGAAAGAAACGAAAGCCCTACGTGAGATTGTTACGTCTCAGGGGTGAAATTAAAAGAGCAGGAAGACTTATTCTACAATTAACGTGTAAATATGATGCACTGAAAAGACTCAAGAATGACGATAAAGACCCTGATAGGTCTGGTGCTGGTGGTGAGTCGAAACAAGCTCACGACTCATCTACAGGTGCAGGTGCAGGTACGAGTGGTGGTGATGACTCGGGTAAGCAGGTGGTTGTGTATCATAATTTAACTGCTGTTAAACTGATTGAAATGATTGAAGCCAATACCATCATATTTGTGGATGGATCGGGAATGGTAGGAGTGTGGTGAACAGGGATGAGATTGAGGTTGGTGAGTTTGTTGAAAGGTCTCTAACACGAGAGTAGATTTCCATACTGCTAGGGTTGAATGATGAACAGTTAACCTTGTTAAAGATAGAGCCTGACGTTAAGGTGGTGAATGAGGAAGGCAAAGCCGCCGAAGACGATGAAACGTGTGCCGGTGAAGACGATGCACCAACATATGCATCTATCATTTGACCGCTGGTACTTTGACAATCGTATTGGCGAGGCCGTCATTGTGTTGGGTAAAGGTCTGAAGACTGAGCTTATTAAGATTATCGACCCGATGTGGTTGGTTAATTTAACCGAGACCGATAATGACGTGCTGCACAAGACCAAGATTTTGATTGAACGCAATAAAGACTATGATCTGGCTATGCAATTCCAACGTGTTGTGCGTGTTTGTTTTGAGAACCGGATTCATAGCTGTAGAACTGGCAGTCCAAGCGTTTCAAGTGAAGATCAAAGACAAAGAGCTCAAGACGAGGGGGTGTCGTGCATGGTTTTGCTTCTCGAGTCTTTGTATTTATCGTTAACGTATTTGTCGTTTTTGTTTAATGTAATAAACAATTAAGTTATCTTGTAGTTCGTTAATGTATTGTCTAGTTCGCTAAGGATGTTTAGCGAACTAAGACTTAAGATGTTATCCCTCCAGATTCGTTAAGGATGTTTAACGAATCACGGGGTGATTCGTTAAATAACTTATTTCTTTTTAATGTATGTAACGAAGTAGACCCTAGTTCATTAAGGGATGTTAACGAACTAGGTCTATCTTCTATATATAGTGACCTTTGTCACTATTTAATGTTAAGTTTTGTGATTTAATTAACGAAATCATGTCCGATCTCTCTCTCAATCTTCATACTTATAATATTAACTTTATATATATAATACTGATAATATATACACATACATAACATATAATCAATCGTGATAATGAGCTAGATCCGAGTTAAGAATTAATCGTATACATTAGATCTGTGATCTGTTTATTATTAAGTGTTAATTCATAGGTTCAAACAAGTGCTTGTTTTGAAAAAGTCGAATAATAATTTATTAACTTATATTTATTTTTTTTTGGCCGAAAAATTGGTCGTGTGTGGAAACCTAATTCCATTATTTAACAGTCGAAGTAGCCAAATTGTGTTATAAAAGAAGAGGAGCTGATGATATATCATTAAATCGTCATGAATCATGATACCCGTGTTTTTTCAAATTGCATGATATGTCTTCTTTGATTATATAAGTCAAAATATATGTATTCTGTTAGTTATTTATGTGATCAGTATAAGTCAAACCATAAGGGTTTGAGTTTCCAAAAACTTTGTTGTTGTTTCTTTCAAAGTTCATATATAATTAAAATATCAAACACTATTATATTAAGTATCAAGTTTTCTTTTGGAAAGCAGTTTAAGAGATTGTAAATAAAAAAGCCCAGAAAAGAATATATAGCCATTTTCACATAAAAAAGAAAAAATATAATAGGTTGTTAGTATACCTAAAAGATTCAAGACTTGAAATGACTTGCTAACAAAAGTCAGTAAATGAATTTGCAGAAAACTCAAAATGCACAATACAATTGACAGAAAGTTATATTTATACTATATTAAAATACATATAGAAAGGACGATAAGGTAATTTTGTCAAAAACTCTTAACTTTAAGAGTTATAAACTCTTTATGCATGCTGTACAATCCATCAAAGCAAAGACCAGAATGGTTTGATAGAGTGGGACTTGAACGGAGGAATCGAAATAAGGAGATTCAAATTTTAAAATACCAAAACCATATTTATTGTCTGCCTCTTCTTCCCTTTTCTCAAACCATAATCATCTCATTTCTCTCATCAAACTATTGCAGCCACCACAACACCTCGTACCATGTTTTCATCAAATCCTACCTCTACGGAACTGAAGATGGATAATCTTAGGCGGTTCATGTGGTGTTCGAATGTAGTGATGGCCGTAGATGTTAATCGGCGATGGATCTATTAAACAGATGTAGCAAGGCTGTGTATGGTAACAAACGACAGCTACAAGTCGATTCTCCGGTAACCCCTAAGTTTTTCCGGCCAAATCTACAAGAATATAGTCTTTCTTTCTTTTCTCAACATATTTTTGTTTGTGGCTTTTTGTTTTCTTCGTTTATGTAATTTGGTTTACATATTAATGTTTAATGATTCGTTCATGGTTTCAGGGTTGTCTTGTTATTCTGCGTGTTGTATCTCAAGGTAATTCAAAAGGTTTTATTTGTTCGTAGTTAGGGTTGTTTGTGAATGGAATTATTCTGCTTAATGATTTGTTATTATTTGTTTTTAAAAAAGAAACACAATATTGTGCCTGAAAGTGTAAATACGCCTTAAAATTAAAAGTTTATCTTTTTTTTTTATTTTGAAATCATAATATTAATAATAATCTGATAATCAATTTTCAGGTATAGGTAGGCAATTCTCTTGTTTATCAGACTGATAGAAAGCTCGGGACGGGTGGTTTTTGAGCAGGTTTATGCTGGTAGGAGGGTTAGTGGAGGATCAGATTGGCTTCTCTGCTAATTAGTTGCAAGAGCTAGTGCATCCACCATATTATGTGTAAGTTGTTTAAATAATTAACTGATACAAGTGAACTTTAACTTCAAGATGTATATATTTTTGTTGGATTATATGCTGCCATATAGAACCCCACTACCTCATGCATATAAATAACATATCTACCATATATGTTGTTGGGCCTAGCTTTGGATGTGGATAGTTGAGGTAATAAAGCTTGGTATGTATTGCTTTAAATCCTCTGTTTTTTGTTAAGAAAAAAGATTTGGTATAAGGGGGTTTGTAGATTTAAATTTATTTATTGTTTCTTGCACAAAATAGTCTTATAATTAGATTACTATGTTTTCAATGCATAAGTTAAACAAAATTGAATATTATGATTGTATTACACATTTTTCTAATAAACCAAATTATCTATGTACATTGAGGTAAATTAGGATCGAAGCTAATATAATATATATTATATGATTAGTGAAACATTTAATTATTTTTCGGAAGTAAACGGAAAGAAGTGAAGGGATATTACTATTAATACCATGGGGAAAATTTTTGTTGCCTATAAATAAAGTTTTGCGTTTTTCAAAATGCGAACTGCATTTGGTTGATCCCGATACAAAGAAAAAGGTTGCGTTATAATTTTTCTACGGGGTGTTGATTTTGACTTGATTCATGGTTAATAGGACGGTTGAAAAAGCTCGTAGCTTACTCAAAGTTCACTTGAAAAAGAGCTTGTTTATAAACAAGCTGATCCGATCTAACTTGTCTTGTAAACGAGCGGAGCTCGAGACATAGATCTTAAAATGATACAACGCCATCCAAAGGATTGTTAAATTAAACTAAATTGTTAAAAAAAATTCTGATCAAATCTAACCTAGACGCCAACCTATTAAGCAGCCTCATCATCTCATTTCACCGTCTAGATTACCTTCTTCGATGCATAAAACTATAAAAAATGACCCATAACGGAATAACCAAACCTAAACAATAATTGACGATTTGATTTTATGTTCATTGTAAAAGCTGAATTTTTGGTTTGGCTTCGGTTTGCGTGTAACTTAAAAAAAAGTCGAACCAAATGTATGAGTTTGATAATTTATGTTATCCAAGTATTTTTGATCAAATGTTTAATAATTTGATTTATATTTGTATGCAGCACGTTGATTCATAAAAAGCTTGCATCACATGAACCTGTAGTACTTCAGAATGGGCAGTCGTAACAGGCAACTGATCAAGCTCATTTGGTGAGCCCATCAAGAGACCATAGGGATAGCAAACCTTGCTTTTAGGGGTAGTTTACAGAACTAAAAGAAGCTATGCAGTTTCTAATGAGATAGCCAAGTAGGCGTTTTCTTCGATCAATACAGTTCATTCCTATGTTGGAGAGAAGAAAATGGTATGTTGTATTATTTTTATAGGCAACTCTCTATTATGTCCACCAGTACACCTCAATAACAATCACACTAAATTTACTCATTATTGGCTAAAAATTGTTTGGGTAATTTACCAAAATTGTATTTTAAAAGCATGTGCATGTTTGAATTTTAAATGTAAACCGTCAAATTGCAAGAAGAGATTTTAGGAGAATAATGACTGCAATTAATGCTTGTTATAATATTCATCAGAATATAGTATTTTATTCAATGTAAATTTCCTATGTACAGAATTGCTATTGAGTTGGTAGAGAAGAGCTTGTTGCTAACATGGACAACAAAATAACTTACTAAAAAAAATGTGTTTTTATCTTAAAAATGTGTTTTGCGTCTCTCTCTCTCTCTCTATTAACCTGTTTTGTTAGTATTGTTTTATGTTTGATTTATTTAGTATTTTTAATTTGGGGATTCCTAACCCTATATTATTCGATTTGGTATAGGGACGTCAATCTGTACGAGTAATAGTGTAGGAATATCCACCGTCAAATCGTCAATAGCTTGTTTTTGGAAGGTGCTTCACCGAACAGCGAGGTGTTCCGCGGAGGATTTGAGAGGTTCACTGAACGGAGAGATGCGTCACCAAGCTTGATTTTTATATATGATATTGATTTGGGTGTGGTATTAGCCCTGCTTGCGGTGCGCACATATGATGTATATATGTGTGAACCCTCGGGTGGGCAAAAGTGAAATTGCACTAATTTTGACGTTATTTTACTAATCTCGTGAAAATAACGTTAAAAGTGACGGACGGTTAATCAGGCATCATGTAGTGGCGTTGATAGCCGAAAGACAAGGGTACATGCATCGATCGGACGGTTAATCAGGCATCATGTAGTGGCGTTGATAGCCGAAAGACAAGGGTACATGCATCGATCAGCCGGTGTCCCGATGATTGAGTGCTATGTGCCTTATGTCCAAGGCTTGATGCAAAACTACTATCGAGCCGAGGGTCTCACCGGAAGCAGCCTCTCTATCCTTATGGGGTAGAGGTAAGGTTGTCTACATACCCTACCATAGCTTTGCTATTGGTGGGATATACTGAGTACAATGATGATGATGATGATGATGATGATGATTTGGGTGTGGTATGTTTGATTCTATGTTATTGACAGTGTAGTGGCTTCTTAAGTTAAATTTTTGATTAATTTTGCAGTTATTTTATGTTATATGGTGGTAATAATGTTCAAGTTTGTACATGACGTTCATAATTGGGCACATTTGGTAGCAAATATGGAATATAATAATTTGAATAATAGTTATTGTTGCAGGTGTGTCTTTGGTGTTGGCATCAGATAATGAACATGGCTGAGAAGGATGCAACCGAGGGGCGGTGTCCTGCATGTTGGACACCTTATGACAAGAATAAAGTTGTAGGGTTGGAGGCAGTTTTTCAAAGGGTAAAATACATTTCGGTCTGCAATTTTTACTGTTATATTTGTGTGTTGATATACTAATTTTATGAATGACTAAAAATTATTTGTTTAAGAATATGTTTAAAATGACGACTAAATCTTGTTCAACTAAATTTAGTGTATTATATGAAGTATTTAAAGTGATATTCGTGGATACGATTTATGCCTTGGGTGCTATGTGATGGTCGAGTTTAAGCATACCGATTGTCTTTCAGGTAATTTTATACTATTGTAGTATTCTATAAGAACTATTGTTTATTGTTATCATAACAAAGCTTATGTGTTACCCGACAAATCAATGTTGATTGGAGCATCATGGTAAGGATGTACTTTTACCAAAGAAGTTGGAAACTATGTTGGCTTTTAATGAGGTAAATTGTTTCAGTTTTGACTTTCTATTCATGGTTCTTTTGACTTAATTCCTTAATGCAAAGGTTAAATAATAAGTCAATCATTCATTAACAAGTGTATTTCTGTTTTGGTTTTTTCGGATTACAGAAACTTATAGTTTGTGCTCTTTCAAACACAACATCACAATCCAAATATACTCCTTAATCAACCTGTACCTGAAGTAAGGTATGATTTCTATCTTTCTACATACATTCCACAATGAAATGTCACAACTCGAACCCCTCTATTCAGCCTTGCCTAGGAAACATTTTTACAAACTATTTTTGTTCAAATGTTTGACAAAATGATTTAGACATAAATACATTATTTGGGCTAAACTTATTTTTTGTAGGCTTGAAATTTTCAAACTCAAATGACATTCGAATCCGAACTAAAACAAAAACCTAAAACCAAATGGTATGCATTTGCACAAGGGAAACACAATTGGGCTCAGCTACAATGCATGCATTATGCAAGGTATATATAATTAAAATAAAGTTTTATATGTGCTTTCAAAGTTTGATATACTTTTTTTATTATTTTTTCGTGTTACAACTTAAGAAAGCTATAAATCAATTTTTAGTTTAGATGATTGCAATTTAAAGATCATTTGACACCTCGACAAGAATATTTTTGAAAACCGTACAGTTTACTCTCGGTTTATTTGGTTTTAGGGTTTTGGCTTTAACAGTTGTTTTAGTGCGGTTTTGAATATTTAGTTTTCCAGTTTTCATAATAGGTTCAGTTTAGTTTCGATTTTCACAATAGGTTTGGTTCAGTTTCGGTTATTGATTTTTATGATCGGTTGGATTCTGGTTTGGTTTTGATCTGGATATTGGTTAACTGGCTACCTTGATGATTCTAACTAGATGAATCATCCAGATAATATTATTTCAACGAATGTTCGGCTGTTTACAAGCCTAACGAATTTGGAGTGACTTTAGTTAGTTGGCTGTAGCATTGGAAGACTAAAGTCTAATTCCTAAATTTATTTGCAGATGATGTATGAAGATAACAAATTCAGAAGGTTACCGACTTGAAATTGCATATTGGTAGTTCACTTATGCACTAGGGGAAGTTTTAGAGTTCAAAAATAAGGTTATTTCAAAGTTAGAATTGTACAAGGTCATTAATGTTCTATTGCGTTAAAAAATTGTGTGAGGCAATTTGGATATTACAAAACAAACTTGGTTGACTTTCGGTTGAGTATGAATTCGTTTGAATGTGTTGGTTACAAAAACAAATTACATATTATTGTGCTTGTTTTCAAGTATTACAGTTTTATTATTTGGTTCTGCAAAAGTAAGTGCAAATCATATTTTTGTTTTATTGTAGGATGAAAGGTCAGTTTTTGAAATTGACAGATAGATAAACAATTACATAAATAAAGAATTAAAATTGCAAATTTGTATCAGTCAAACAATAGATTATTGGTCAAAATTGATCAAGTTGGTGTTGGCAAGGCTGTTATATTTGTCAGCATAAAACTCACCACATAAATTCTCAGCTAAAATTTTGGGCTATTTATACAAATGTTTTCATAATGGAATCGAACACCTAGATAGACCACCGGTTTGACTGGTCGTACAACTTTTCCCTAAAAAACATCTCTTAAGGCTAAAAAAACTTAAATAATTTTTTTCCTAACAAATTTTCTCAACCTGACCAATTTTCAATTAGACTGGCGAACAAATTTGAAGCGGCCGGTTTTTATGATGCTAGACAATTACCTAGAACCGGATAGGCCATGGGATCAAATTCCGGTGGAACCGACCGAATGTCTCAAAAACATTGATTTACACAAAAAAACACAGTACAAAGGTACTATGTATAAACACCAACATTAAACTTGCAAAACGAAGGAACATATACACATAATTTTTATCATCGTCTGTTTTCGTTATTTAAATTTTAAGTTCCTTTTTTATATATTTCAAGCCCGTTATTAGAATTAAATAAGTTTTGTAGCCCAACATAATGACTTATATGAATATCAAATAATAGTAATTGTTATAAAGGGTCCTAGTGGCTATAGTCAGTCATTTCTTCGTCAAATCAAACACAACACCGGCATAAACCCCAGCCCTCCAAAAATCGATCATCCGGTACACATTTAAAACTCGTGACTAATTATATAAAGGTATTTTTATTCATGCAAATGATCACTATTATTATTAATTATATTGTTTGTTGTTGGCTAATCGATCAATACCTTTGGGTTTTGTTGATAGAGTATTTATGGACTTACTGTGTTGCTTTAAATGACCACCATTAGCATTAGGGGTGTAGTTGCGAGTTGTTTTATTTTCTTTTTTTCTTACAAAACTGATATGATGTAGGTGATTGATGGTATACTATAAAATGGAGAAAATTTAGTTTCTTAGTTTTTTGAAGTACAATTTCAATCTATCTCTACTTCAAGCTACTGAATAAAGATGAACATAATATTTAGTGAAAGACAACGTCTTTCAACATGTTATCAAGTAATGATAATACTGGCTAATAAACAAACTAAACGTTTAGTAAAATGTATAACAGGAAGTTCACTTATTTAATAATAAACGAACAATATGTTTTTTTTGTTTCACTTGGTAAAACGAAGGAACATATACACATAATTTTTATCATCGTCTGTTTTCGTTATTTATATTTTAAGTTCCATTTTTATATATTTCAAGCCCGTTATTAGAATTAAATAAGTTTTGTAGCCCAACATAATGACTGATATGAATATCAAATAATAGTAATTGTTATAAAAGGCCCTAATGGCTATAGTCAGTTATTTCTTCGTCAAATCAAACACAACACCGGCATAAACCCCAGCCCTCCAAAAATCGATCATCCGGTATACATTTAAAACTCGTGACTAATTATATAAAGGTATTTTTATTCATGCAAATGATGACTATTATTATTAATTATATTGTTTGTTGTTGGCTAATCGATCAATACCTTTGGGTTTTGTTGATAGAGTATTTATGGACTTAATGTGTTGCTTTAAATGACCACCATTAGCATTAGGGGTGTAATTGCGAGTTGTTTTATTTTCTTTTTTTCTTTCAAAACTGATATGATGTAGGTGATTGATGGTATACTATAAAATGGAGAAAATTTAGTTTCTTAGTTTTTTGAAGTACAATTTCAATCTATCTCTACTTCAAGCTACTGAATAAAGATGAACATAATATTTAGGGAAAGACAACGTCTTTCAACATGTTATCAAGTAATGATAAAACTGGCCAATAAACAAACTAAACGTTTAGTAAAATGTATAACAGGAAGTTCACTTATTTAATAATAAACGAACAATATGTTTTTTTTGTTTCACTTGGTAAAACGAAGGAACATATACACATAATTTTTATCATCGTCTGTTTTCGTTATTTATATTTTAAGTTCCTTTTTTATATATTTCAAGCCCGTTATTAGAATTAAATAAGTTTTGTAGCCCAACATAATGACTGATATGAATATCAAATAATAATAATTGTTATAAAGGGTCCTAGTGGCTATAGGCAGTCATTTCTTCGTCAAATCAAACAAGACAGCGGCATAAACCCCAGCCCCCCAAAAATCCATCATCCGGTACACATTTAAAACTCGTGACTAATTATATAAAGGTATTTTTTGTAAGGCCCCGAACCCGGTGACCCTACTTTAGCGTCGGATTTACTCATAAACACAGTTCTTCAAATCAGAGTTTATTAAAACTTTTCGCGGAATATAAAACATCAATCATTTGTTACCAAACATTAAATCTTTTCTTTGATACCATAACACAAAACTTTATATTTAAAACATCTTTACTTCTTTCTTCAGATGCCAGCCGTTCAATCCATGCCGTGTGTCATCCTCATGCTAAGTCTATAAACAGCTCACCTGCGTGCATACTAAAAGTCAGCTACGCTGAGTGAGTTCTAGTTAATCATACAATATCATGCAATACCTTCTTACATACATACGTACTTAACCTCATAACTTTCTTTCATACACACATAAGTACTCATACCATCATTCTTACTTACATACTTTCTTTCTTACTTACATACTTTCTTTACATTCATAATCATACGTTTTAAAGAGCCTTTCGCCCTATAACCTCACAGATATTATAAGGGTCTGGTCCCTAGTTTTCGAATATTAGAAGGGTTCGATTCCCTAACATCACAGATATTATAAGGGTCTGGTCCCTATCATCACAGATATTATAAGGGTCTGGTCCCTAACATCACAGATATTATAAGGGTCTGGTCCCTATCATCACAGATATTATAAGGGTCTGGTCCCTAACATCACAGATATTATAAGGGTCTGGTCCCTAACATCACAGATATTATAAGGGTCTGGTCCCTAACATCACAGATATTATAAGGGTCTGGTCCCTAACATCACAGATATTATAAGGGTCTGGTCCTTAACATCACAGATATTATAAGGGTCTGGTCCCTTGGTTTTCGAATATTAGTAGGGTTCGATTCCCTCTTCATTACCATACAACCATACATCCTACCTCGAGTATTATTAGGGCTCGGTACCCTTTTCGTAACCATACAACCATACAACCGTCATTTCCTTCTTTTATTAACTTTATTACGTTCATATACATAAACATACATATCATACTTACCATATTTATAACGTTACAACCTGACAGTACGTACAATATCCGAAGATCGTTCACGTACCATCAAGCAATCATTCATACATATCACACGTATCACATACCATTCGTGTACCTATACACACATACTTACATTATAACATAAGAACACTCTAGGCATTCTTTACCTCATTCATTAACAACCATACCCCTTGTCGTTACGTGCAATATCCGAAGATCGTTCACGCCCCGACAAGTATTCATTTGAACATTCATACATCTACGATATATAATATTCGTACCTTTATTTTTAACCTGACAGTACGCGCATTATCCGAAGATCGTTCGCGTACCGACAAACAATCATTCATATCTATCACACATTTCACATATGACATACACTTATCACTTAGGATAAATGTATTAACAACACATCGAGTATGCACACAGCCCCGAAAACATAACAAGGAATGGGGCTAGAAACTCACCTGAATTCTGCTTCTTTCTCTGGTAGCTGTAAATCCCTTCTTTAACTGAGCTCGGCTAACTGTACAAGTTACACGTATCAATACTCGCCTGACCTAATCTGGTGGCCTAGTATTAGCTTACTTTAACTAATCGCTTTATAATTTATTTTCTAATCAAACTTGGCTTTAGGCGAAGTTAACCCTTCGGGCGAACTTAGCTTCAGGCGAAGTTAAACCTTAGGCGAACTTGGCTTCAGGCGAAGTTAAACCTTAGGCGAACTTGGCTTCAGGCGAAGTTAAACCTCAGGCGAACTTGGCTTTTAGGCGAAGTTAAACCTCAGGCGAACTTGGCTTCAGGCGAAGTTAAACCTTAGGCGAACTTGGCTTCAGGCGAAGTTAAACCTTAGGCGAACTTGGCTTTTAGGCGAAGTTACCATTTAGGCGAAGTTGCCATCAGGCGAACTTGGCTTCAGGCGAACTTATCAGGCGAACTTGGCTTGCAGGCGAAGTTCATCAGGCGAACTTAGCTTGCAGGCGAAGTTCATCGCTTGAAGGCGAAGTTGCCCAGATGAAGGCGAAGTTGTCGCGCTGCAGATCTGTTTGCCCATAACTCCTTCGTTTCTTAGCCAAATAACTCGATTTTGGTACCCACGGAATCGTATGGTCGGCGCCTACAAATCCCAACCATCAAATCGGCCTAAAATCGACGTTTTAGGGGTCCGATTTGGGCAGTTTGGGTTTCGGGTCCGGTTAACCCATCCAATCCTAACCATTTTCAGTAATATTAGCTTTGGAGGATATGTTCTTACCTTACCAACGCAAATCTATCAACAAAACCTCGGGTCTCGGCTCCGAATCTTGATCGGTTAGAATGTGTGTGTTTTGAGGGTGTAAGGAGTGTGTGTTAGGGAGTTTGGTGAGAAAATGAGATATTTTGGGATTTTGGGGGTATTTATATCCCTGAAATCCCATTCTCATTTAACCTATCTCAATTAACCCAAGTCCATAACCCACTTCCATTACCCGACATTAGCCCGACCCATACCAACTCCTATTCTTTTATTTATTCCCTGATAACCCGAGTAAACTTCCCATCTATTAATAAGTAATGTAATTAATATTACCTTTGAAATTTCGGGATGTTACAAGTCTTCCCTCCTTAAAGAGGTTTCGTCCCCGAAACCTAACTTATTCCCTATAAAAGGAAAACTTCTTACATATACACGTTTTATAGAATTGCTTTCGCTTTCTGAGTTACCCTTCCTACTTCCGACTTTACAGCCATCGAATGGTGGTCATGTGTTTTAGCTATTTAAGGTAGCTTGTCCATGAGACCCTCGATGCACCAAGACTCATCTCATCCTTCTAAGGGTTTCGATTAGTACTTTTAACACTATTGTCTAAAACAACATTTCACCATAACATAATAATCATTCTTAACCAAACTCAAAATAATTACACGCCCCAGATAAACATAAGTTTTAAACCTTAACACAAAACAAGTTCTTAAGCAAAAGTAATTTAAATAAACCATTGCATGAGCAATTATTCCTTCATCAGGTGTTCCTCTCTGCAGTTTCCCAAAGTCTTCATCCTTTCGCACCTACCGCCCCTGATTCCTTGCAATCCCTAGCCATGTGGTCAGCTTTTCCGCAATTGAAGCACTTTGGACGATCAGGGCATTCTCGAGAATAATGCCCACTCTTTCCACACCGATAGCACCTGTCTGTCCCAGTCTTACATTCTCCCTGGTGCACTCGCCCACATGTCTTACACGCATCCTTGTTCCCAACCTTGGCCTTCCTCTCATCAGTTGTTGTCACCATCTCGCCAGACCGCTTAGCAGAGGTAGCCCATTTCTTCTCATTCTTTTCTCCTTCATGTCCTTCCTTTGGCTTCTTGCAATCCCTTGCTAGGTGCCCACGTCCTCCACAGTTGTGACACCTATGGTAATCATCACATTCCCCAGAGGAATGTCCTGCTCTTCCACACCTGTAGCAAACACCTAATCCCTTTCTGCACTCTCCGGGGTGTCTCTTCCCACATTTTTCACAAGCAGTGAACCCCTCTTGCCTTGCCTTCTTTTTGCGTGGATCCACCTCATCGGCTTCCTCTGGTTCTGGAGTTGGGTTCTTTTTCTTCTTTTCCCCCACCGTTCTTGCTCCCCCACAATCCCTAGCTAAGTGACTCGACTTACCACACTTATAACATTTCTGGTTCTCGGTGCAATCACGAGTTATGTGTCCCTTCTTCCCACATCGGTAGCACTGATTTGGACCAGCCTTGCATTCTCCTAGGTGCATCTTCCCGCACACTTTGCATGTTTCCCTTCCCGCGACCTTTAGTATCTTCTTCCCCGCATACTCCACGACATCTACAGATCCTTTGGTTCCTTTCGCTCCTCCCTTATAATCATCACCCTTCTTTCCGTCTCCTCCTGCCTTCTCAGTGGCCCTTGCATGGTTTTCGGCAGACTTGTCAGTACGAAATTTCTTCTCTGCAGCAGCCACAGCGTAAGAAATGGCAAATTGAGTAACAGGATCCAGCTGATACCCTTCATTGCTGCTTGGTCCTTGCAAAGTTTCACTTTTATCCTTTTTCGTGGTAGTAACTAGTTCTTCAGAAGGTTCTCGGACAACGCGTATTCCAAGAGGACGTCCAGTGTGACCTCCCTTACCAACAAACCTTTTTGCTCCAGCCATTAGTATTCTAAGGGAAAACACAAACATCATCACTCAAGGAACTATCTAGTACAAGGATAGCAAGGCTAACAGGTAATAACAGTGGCCAGCTGTGACTAGCTGATCACATTGCTTTCCGTGTCCTATACACTTCCCTTTATGAGTCTATTTGTGCTGGTTCTACTTAAGCAGTTAGTCAAATCAAACAATCAATTATTCCTATCCCTATCGTTCACATATCCTTTCTTTCTCATTAACATATATCATTTAATCATACACTTTACCTTTACTGATCTTGCTTGAGCGACACATGGCATTCTTGAACTGGCATCTTCTTTCCTTTCTTACTTAAATCCCATTTTCTGTTCGAGTCTAAGCATGTAGGATGCTTAAATCTCTCGAACTTATGCTCTGATACCAACTTGTAAGGCCCCGAACCCGGTGACCCTACTTTAGCGTCGGATTTACTCATAAACACAGTTCTTCAAATCAGAGTTTATTAAAACTTTTCGCGGAATATAAAACATCAATCATTTGTTACCAAACATTAAATCTTTTCTTTGATACCATAACACAAAACTTTATATTTAAAACATCTTTACTTCTTTCTTCAGATGCCAGCCGTTCAATCCATGCCGTGTGTCATCCTCATGCTAACTCTATAAACAGCTCACCTGCGTGCATACTAAAAGTCAGCTACGCTGAGTGAGTTCTAGTTAATCATACAATATCATGCAATACCTTCTTACATACATACGTACTTAACCTCATAACTTTCTTTCATACACACATAAGTACTCATACCATCATTCTTACTTACATACTTTCTTTCTTACTTACATACTTTCTTTACATTCATAATCATACGTTTTAAAGAGCCTTTCGCCCTATAACCTCACAGATATTATAAGGGTCTGGTCCCTAGTTTTCGAATATTAGAAGGGTTCGATTCCCTAACATCACAGATATTATAAGGGTCTTGGTCCCTATCATCACAGATATTATAAGGGTCTGGTCCCTAACATCACAGATATTATAAGGGTCTGGTCCCTATCATCACAGATATTATAAGGGTCTGGTCCCTAACATCACAGATATTATAAGGGTCTGGTCCCTAACATCACAGATATTATAAGGGTCTGGTCCCTAACATCACAGATATTATAAGGGTCTGGTCCCTAACATCACAGATATTATAAGGGTCTGGTCCTTAACATCACAGATATTATAAGGGTCTGGTCCCTTGGTTTTCGAATATTAGTAGGGTTCGATTCCCTCTTCATTACCATACAACCATACATCCTACCTCGAGTATTATTAGGGCTCGGTACCCTTTTCGTAACCATACAACCATACAACCGTCATTTCCTTCTTTTATTAACTTTATTACGTTCATATACATAAACATACATATCATACTTACCATATTTATAACGTTACAACCTGACAGTACGTACAATATCCGAAGATCGTTCACGTACCATCAAGCAATCATTCATACATATCACACGTATCACATACCATTCGTGTACCTATACACACATACTTACATTATAACATAAGAACACTCTAGGCATTCTTTACCTCATTCATTAACAACCATACCCCTTGTCGTTACGTGCAATATCCGAAGATCGTTCACGCCCCGACAAGTATTCATTTGAACATTCATACATCTACGATATATAATATTCGTACCTTTATTTTTAACCTGACAGTACGCGCATTATCCGAAGATCGTTCGCGTACCGACAAACAATCATTCATATCTATCACACATTTCACATATGACATACACTTATCACTTAGGATAAATGTATTAACAACACATCGAGTATGCACACAGCCCCGAAAACATAACAAGGAATGGGGCTAGAAACTCACCTGAATTCTGCTTCTTTCTCTGGTAGCTGTAAATCCCTTCTTTAACTGAGCTCGGCTAACTGTACAAGTTACACGTATCAATACTCGCCTGACCTAATCTGGTGGCCTAGTATTAGCTTACTTTAACTAATCGCTTTATAATTTATTTTCTAATCAAACTTGGCTTTAGGCGAAGTTAACCCTTCGGGCGAACTTAGCTTCAGGCGAAGTTAAACCTTAGGCGAACTTGGCTTCAGGCGAAGTTAAACCTTAGGCGAACTTGGCTTTAGGCGAAGTTAAACCTCAGGCGAACTTGGCTTTTAGGCGAAGTTAAACCTCAGGCGAACTTGGCTTCAGGCGAAGTTAAACCTTAGGCGAACTTGGCTTCAGGCGAAGTTAAACCTTAGGCGAACTTGGCTTTTAGGCGAAGTTACCATTTAGGCGAAGTTGCCATCAGGCGAACTTGGCTTCAGGCGAACTTATCAGGCGAACTTGGCTTGCAGGCGAAGTTCATCAGGCGAACTTAGCTTGCAGGCGAAGTTCATCGCTTGAAGGCGAAGTTGCCCAGATGAAGGCGAAGTTGTCGCGCTGCAGATCTGTTTGCCCATAACTCCTTCGTTTCTTAGCCAAATAACTCGATTTTGGTACCCACGGAATCGTTATGGTCGGCGCCTACAAATCCCAACCATCAAATCGGCCTAAAATCGACGTTTTAGGGGTCCGATTTGGGCAGTTTGGGTTTCGGGTCCGGTTAACCCATCCAATCCTAACCATTTTCAGTAATATTAGCTTTGGAGGATATGTTCTTACCTTACCAACGCAAATCTATCAACAAAACCTCGGGTCTCGGCTCCGAATCTTGATCGGTTAGAATGTGTGTGTTTTGAGGGGTGTAAGGAGTGTGTGTTAGGGAGTTTGGTGAGAAAATGAGATATTTTGGGATTTTGGGGGTATTTATATCCCTGAAATCCCATTCTCATTTAACCTATCTCAATTAACCCAAGTCCATAACCCACTTCCATTACCCGACATTAGCCCGACCCATACCAACTCCTATTCCTTTATTTATTCCCTGATAACCCGAGTAAACTTCCCATCTATTAATAAGTAATGTAATTAATATTACCTTTGAAATTTCGGGATGTTACATTTTTATTCATGCAAATGATGACTATTATTATTATTATAAATTATATTGTTTGTTGTTGGCTAATCGATCAATACCTTTGGGTTTTGTTGATAGAGTATTTATGGACTTACTGTGTTGCTTTAAATGACCACCATTAGCATTAGGGGTGTAATTGCGAGTTGTTTTATTTTCTTTTTTTCTTACAAAACTGATATGATGTAGGTGATTGATGGTATACTATAAAATGGAGAAAATTTAGTTTCTTAGTTTTTTGAAGTACAATTTCAATCTATCTCTACTTCAAGCTACTGAATAAAGATGAACATAATATTTAGTGAAAGACAACGTCTTTCAACATGTTATCAAGTAATGATAATACTGGCCAATAAACAAACTAAACATTTAGTAAAACGTATAACAGGAAGTTCACTTATTTAATAATAAACGAACAATATGTTTTTTTTGTTTCACTTGGTAAAACGAAGGAACATATACACATAATTTTTATCATCGTCTGTTTTCGTTATTTATATTTTAAGTTCCTTTTTTATATATTTCAAGCCCGTTATTAGAATTAAATAAGTTTTGTAGCCCATAATAATGACTGATATGAATATCAAATAATAGTAATTGTTATAAAGGGTCCTAGTGGCTATAGGCAGTCATTTCTTCGTCAAATCAAACACAACACCGGGATAAACCCCAGCCCTCCAAAAATCGATCATCCGGTACACATTTAAAACTCGTGACTAATTATATAAAGGTATTTTTATTCATGCAAATGATGACTATTATTATTATTAATTATATTGTTTGTTGTTGGCTAATCGATCAATACCATTGGGTTTTGTTGATAGAGTATTTATGGACTTACTGTGTTGCTTTAAATGACCACCATTAGCATTAGGGGTGTAGTTGCGAGTTGTTTTATTTTCTTTTTTTCTTACAAAACTGATATGATGTAGGTGATTGATGGTTATACTATAAAATGGGGAAAATTTAGTTTCTTAGTTTTTTGAAGTACAATTTCAATCTATCTCTACTTCAAGCTACTGAATAAAGATGAACATAATATTTAGGGAAAGACAACGTCTTTCAACATGTTATCAAGTAATGATAAAACTGGCCAATAAACAAACTAAACGTTTAGTAAAACGTATAACAGGAAGTTCACTTATTTAATAATAAACGAACAATATGTTTTTTTTGTTTCACTTGGTAAAACGAAGGAACATATACACATAATTTTTATCATCGTCTGTTTTCGTTATTTTTATTTTAAGTTCCTTTTTTATATATTTCAAGCCCGTTATTAGAATTAAATAAGTTTTGTAGCCCAACATAATGACTGATATGAATATCAAATAATAGTAATTGTTATAAAGGGTCCTAGTGGCTATAGGCAGTCATTTCTTCGTCAAATCAAACACAACACCGGCATAAACCCCAGCCCTCCAAAAATCGATCGTCCGGTATACATTTAAAACTCGTGACTAATTATATAAAGGTATTTTTATTCATGCAAATGATGACTATTATTATTATTAATTATATTGTTTGTTGTTGGCTAATCGATCAATACCTTTGGGTTTTGTTGATAGAGTATTTATGGACTTACTGTGTTGCTTTAAATGACCACCATTAGCATTAGGGGTGTAGTTGCGAGTTGTTTTATTTTCTTTTTTTCTTACAAAACTGATATGATGTAGGTGATTGATGGTATACTATAAAATGGAGAAAATTTAGTTTCTTAGTTTTTTGAAGTACAATTTCAATCTATCTCTACTTCAAGCTACTGAATAAAGATGAACATAATATTTAGTGAAAGACAACGTCTTTCAACATGTTATCAAGTAATGATAATACTGGCTAATAAACAAACTAAACGTTTAGTAAAATGTATAACAGGAAGTTCACTTATTTAATAATAAACGAACAATATGTTTTTTTTGTTTCACTTGGTAAAACGAAGGAACATATACACATAATTTTTATCATCGTCTGTTTTCGTTATTTATATTTTAAGTTCCATTTTTATATATTTCAAGCCCGTTATTAGAATTAAATAAGTTTTGTAGCCCAACATAATGACTGATATGAATATCAAATAATAGTAATTGTTATAAAAGGCCCTAATGGCTATAGTCAGTTATTTCTTCGTCAAATCAAACACAACACCGGCATAAACCCCAGCCCTCCAAAAATCGATCATCCGGTATACATTTAAAACTCGTGACTAATTATATAAAGGTATTTTTATTCATGCAAATGATGACTATTATTATTAATTATATTGTTTGTTGTTGGCTAATCGATCAATACCTTTGGGTTTTGTTGATAGAGTATTTATGGACTTAATGTGTTGCTTTAAATGACCACCATTAGCATTAGGGGTGTAATTGCGAGTTGTTTTATTTTCTATTTTTCT